>NW_027556402.1:263102306-263384806 GCF_003287225.1 Phascolarctos cinereus | reverse complement strand
TGGGCTGGCTCCCTCCAAGTGTCCCAGGATGGAAATAAGGGATGAGCTAGATAACCCTCAGGGTTGGGGCAGGGTGGTGATGGTGGTGGTGGCCTATATTCTAGACTCTTCTTTCCAGGAATCTAAGGAAAGAAAAGAAATTGGGGTCTTCTTCTTGTGCCCAGGGTGGTACGGTGGAGGAAAACTAGCTAGAGATACAGAAGGCTGAAGCCACCTGGTCCCTGAAGCTACTTGGGGGAGGTGCTGTCCCAGCCCCTGGAGGGTTCCCTCACACAGGGGCAAGGCTGGCTGAGTGGGCACCCACTTGCTCTTCTCCCAGGGATGGGCTTCACTCATGGCCTCCTCCTGGCTCAGCCAAGGAGATATTTGGGACCACTAGTCAAGACTTGCTGAGTGAATGAGTGAATCAGGAAATGGTCAATCTGGAAGGGACACGCCATGCCTCAGCAACATTGTCTGCAGCCTGTTAAGAAGCTGCAGAGCCACCCACTGAGTCAGGGCCAGGGTGTTCTCTCCCCTTGGCTGGGACTCCTGCTATTACATTGTATTTTTGTTATGAGTGTCTTTCCCCTGTCCCTGCCTTCTTTCCCCCGGGGCTCTGAGACTCCACGTGCCCCTGTGCCATGCCACAGAGCTGGACCACCATTGTGCTCCCCCAAAACCTGAAAATCAGTCACCCGATGGGCAGTGGTGGGGAGTGCTGACTGTGGGGCCAGCTAGACCTGAGTGCAAATCTTGCTGTGATACTTGGGAGCCATGTGGCCAGGGGTGAATCACTCTGCTTGTCTCAGGCTCCCCCCATAACGACCCCAGAATGTGGGGGAAGTGCCCTTGGCAGACCTCAGAGCACTGTGGAAGTTTGTACAGCCTTTCCTAGACAGCCCTGAGTTTGCTTCTCCCAGGACTAGCCCAGCTCCTCTGTGGCTCTTTTATTTTTTTGCTAGGCAATGGGGTTAAGTGACTTGCCCAGGGTCACACAGCTAGGAAGTGTCAAGTGCCTGAAGCCAGATTTGAACTCAGGTCCTCCTGACTTCAGGGCCAGTGCTCTATCCACTGCACCACCTAGCTGCCCCTGGTGGCTCTTCCTGAGTCAGGGACCCTACGGCTGTAGCCTCCCCCCCCCACCCGCCTCTGGGTGCTGTCTAGCTTGTCAGCAGTCTCTGAAGCCTTGTGACCACAGCGTCTGTGACCCCGGGCTAGGAGCCTTCACTGTGACTCTCTGCTCCCTCATGGCTGGGGAGAGCGCCACGATCAGTCCAAAGGATTGGCCTCTGAGGGGAGATTTCCCGGCTTGGACCTCTCCTCACCTGCCTGCTTAGTCTCTTGGTTTGCTTGGGGCGTCTTTGAGCAGCATGGCCTCCCAGACCCTCCACACTTTTGCTCACATCAAATCAAGTAAGCATTTATTAAGCACCTACTACATGCAAGCACCAGGGATACAAAAGAAGGCAAAAGTCAGTCCCTGCTCTCACAGAGGGAGACCTCAGCCCCAGACAGGCTAAGCCGAAGGCCATTGGCAGAAGGCAAGGGATCAGGGAAGGCTTCCCGGAGAGGGTGGCATTTTAGCTAGGACCTGAAGGAAGCCAGGGAAGCTGGATTTGGAGCGGGGGAAGGAGGAGGGAGATGGTGCCTGCTGCCTTGCCATGTTCCTTTGTGAAAGAGGACAGTTTCCCAGGAAGCCAGAAACTGTGTTGATTTTAGCTTTTTATAATTCATTCTTTTCTTTCTTTCTTGTTCTTTTTTTTTAAACTTCCTGGAGCAGGACACTCAGCCCACATCCTGGGGGGTCTTCCTCCCAGGCCCCTGCCCTGCAGGCAGTCCACAGCCCCAGGGTCTCTGGCCCCCTGGAAGCCTGCTCACTGCTCTGTTCTCAGCATCTGCCTCAATGTCCCCAGGGCAGGGCAGGAGGAGGGCTTCATGCTGCCTGGGGAGTGGGGTCCCTTGGATTTGACTCTTAGCTCCCATTTGACTGTCTTATTTCCTTCCTCTGGGGGCCTCATTTTTCTCTGGTATAAAATGAGGAGGGGGAGCTTGAGGGTCCTGAAGGCCCCTTCCTGCTCTGCCTTGTGGAGGGTGCCTCTGTATTTCTCGGTTATCAGCCGGGCCTGGCCCTGGCCACCCACTCACGCTGATCTCTCTCCACCTCAAGGTTCTGTTCCTGTTGTACCTAGCCCAGCCTCCACCCAGCCCCCTTTCTCTGATGACACCAAGGGCTGGACTCCCTGCGGCTCCCCTCAGTCCCCACCCAACCAGACTGTGACCAGACCCCCAGGGACTGGCACAGATTCCCTCTGATCTGACCCGCCTGGAGTTGGAAGGGGCATCACAGGGAACCAGCCCAAGCTCCTCATTTAGCAGCTCAGAGGGGAAAGGACTTTCCACAGTTCCTACAAAAACCGTAGAGCCAGGCCTGGAGCCCTGGTGTCCAGCTCCAAGGAAAGCTCTCCTCTCTGCTGAGCTGTTGCTCTCATCTCCATTTCACAAAGGAGAAGACTGAGGCCTGCAGGTCACATGCTGGGACCCACCTTTCCTGCCTCCCAGCTCAGTGGGTCTACTTCTATGGTCCCATGCTTCTTCTGTCCCCCTCCTGTGCCTAGCGCTGTGTGGGGTCCACAGTGACTGCCTATAGATGGGACCGAGAACCGTGTGTGTGCACACATGCATGTGTGTGTATAGGGACCCTGGACAGACCCCAGCTGCCAGGGGATGCCACCGGCCCACCTGGTTCTGGCCAGGCAGCAGCCCTGGCACCCAGATGCTGGGAAGGGGAGCCTTTCCCAGATTCAGCCAGCCTCCTCCAGGCAGAAAAGCTTTCAGGGCTGAGGCAGCTGGGCCTTCCTTCGACCCCAGCCCATCTACCCAGAGCCCAAGGTCTGTCTCCTCTATTAAGCCCAGGCAGGTCTGGGAAGGACCCAAGGGGCTCTGCAGAGGTCACTTCCCTCCTCCCCCTGCTCTGTGGTGGCCTTAGAAAAGCCAGGTGGGAGCAGAGCCTGGCTGAGCCTGCTGTCACTGCCCACATCTCAGAACTGAGCTGATGGACACCCGTGGAGAGCCTCCCAGCCTTCAGGGCTCCCGTGGGCCCAGAGGCCTGTTAAACAGCCCAGGGCAGGGCATTCCTTAACCCAAAGATGGGAAGCCTCCATGGGGATTTCAGGCATGGAGACAGGGCAGGAAGGGGTTAACCATCACCCTCAGAGGTCACCTAGTCTGATGCCATTTTAGAGGTTTGGCAGCTGAAGCCCAGAGAGGTGGGGTGATTTGTCCAAGGGCACACAGCTTGGAGTGGAAGAGCCGGCATCCCCACCCAGAGCTTTGGGGTCCAGGGCCGAGGCCCCTCCCGTGAAAGCACAGTTCCTAGTGTGAGGGAGCCCTCCTCCTCTTGTCCTGGCCCCCTCAGTCAGTAAGTCAGTCTTTAAGTGCTCATTAAGTACCTGCTGTATGCCAGGCTCTGTGTCCAGCCCTGGGAATGCTATACAAGTACCAGGCAGTCCCTGCCCTCAAAGACATCCAGGGTGATGCACAGGGTGGACAGAGAAGAGCCAGAGCCAGAGCAAACAGGAGGGACCTTGGAGGGAAGTACGCAAGGTGGAGGGTGGGACGGGGAGGGAATCCGGGAGGCACAGGTGAGGCTGGGGAGCACAAGGAGATTCTAAGGCACTGACACCCAGAGGAAGAGGAAAAGGAAGGGGGAGGGCTGGGCGCCCACCCACACCTCAGGCTTATCTTCCCTTCAGGGCAGCTCATTTCCTACCTGACCCTGCCCCAGTCACTGAGGCCCCTTTCAATCACGTGATACCAGAGATGGCAGGGGTCAGAGAGAGGAAGGGACCCACCCAGGGTGGAACCACCTGTTTCCTTGGAATTTCTTAGGTCTGCAGGTTAGATGTTCTAGGGGCTACCTCATTCTACACCTGCTGAGGGAGGTTGGGGGCTTGCCCAAGGTTACAGAGCTGCCCAGGTGTCAGAGGTGGGTGTGCCAGGCCCTGAATCCTGCTGGGGGAGGGGGGCAGAGAAGAGAATTAAGCACCTGTTTGCCAGGCATTGTGCTAAGCATTCCACAGATCTGACCTCACTTGAGCCTGTCACCCAGCCTGGGGCACCTTCCCCTGGCCGGGGACCCACCCTGGCTTCTGCCCAAGAGATGCTAAGCAGAGTAAGGGGCAGGTCTGCAGGCCAAGGGGCAGCCCCAGCTCAGGAAGTAAATGGCCGTGGGTTCCACAGGCCCAGGGGAAGGGACTTGGGGTGCTAAGCTGGGTGAGGGTCCCAGAGCTGGTGCCCAGAGCTCTGACTTCAGGAAAGATTCTGCAGTGTGGGCACCTCCCTGTTCATGGAAGGTGTGATCCCAGCCCCTCCACCATCATTGGGAGGGAAGGCTTTGATAACGTCCTACAGGTCAGTCTCAGGAGGCAATGTCAGGACAGACAGCAAGTCCAGGGGTCCCCCACACAGATGCCCTTGTCACTGGAAGGATCCACCAGGGCCTCAGGGCTAGGCGCTCTTCTTCCCCCCACCCCAGAGGCCTCCTTTGCCCCAAGCTCCAGCTCAGTCTCAGGCAGTGAACTAAATGAGGTCCCACAGATCCCAGTGGCTGATGGAGGCTGAGGAGGCTGCCTGCCCTAGCAGGGTTTTCTTTTACTTTCCTTTACACACAAAAGATACTTTCCTTTAACAACGACTCGTCAAGCCCCAGGGGCTGGAGCCATAATGGTGGAATTCCTGGCAGTGGAGCAAGCTGGTGGGAGCAAGGGGCACATGTGTAGGCAGACCTCTGCCAGTATCTGAGGAGCTTCAGTGGGCATTGCCTCTAGGGGTCCTTTTTCTGGGTCTCTGGGTCCTGGGATAGAAAGAGATGAGGTGCTTGCCTGAGATGCTGTCTCCCCTGGCAGGGGGGGGCACTGCCCAGAGTTTTCTAGACCACACCCATGCATGTAGGAGGGGGCTTCCCACTGGGCTGGCCCAAGCTGAGGGGAAAGTACAAGGGGAGTGAAGTGGCCCCCTCCCTTGCCCCCAGCCCTGTCCCAGACGGCTTGGCCAGAGATGAACAGCCCAGCTGAGACCGTGGGGATTCTGGCTCAGAACTATTTGTTGTCCTAAACTCATTCTGAGAGTTGTGTGTATGTGTGTCTGTGTGTACCATGTACGATGGTGTGCATGCTGGGGGTGTTTTCTTTGGGAGGTTCTCAGAGCACTGTGGCGGTAGGCCAGTGAATGAAGAGGCTGGGGGACAGACAGCAGGTGGCTTCCAAGGACCAGGGCCAGTGGGGGCAGCATCGGGGTCCCCCTCCCCTTGCCCCACATCTGGTTCTGATTCAGCATTTGGCTGGGTATGTTTGCCTTGGGGTCCTGCTGGCAGGGCCTGGGGCTGGACCCCTCTGAGGTAGAAAAGGGGCAAAGACATGACGGTCACCTGCTCCCCTTCACTGTGGGATGCAAAATTGTGCTAGTACAGCAGGTTCTCATGGGGCCACTGATGGGGGCTCACAAAGCAATCCTCTGTGCTCCAGGCACCAGGGGCCCCCATGAGCTGGAAGGAGGGAATTTCACGGGGAGTCAGGGACCATCCTGTTAGACACACTGCAGAATAAAGTATGGGCCAGGAGGAAGCCCTGTGGGACAGAGCTATGGGAGCCCAAGGGGCCTGGGGCCCTCCTGTGACCACAGAAAACCGCCACAGCCTCTCCCAGCCCAACATCTGGGATGGCATCAGAGCCCAGGATCCAAGGCTCCAAAGTCCTGGGTGGGCACGGCAGGACAAACCCAAGGAAGCCACGGTCTGAGTCCCTGTGGGCGTCTAAGTCAGTGGAATGGGTGGGGTAGGGGGGTGTGGGTGCGCGCACTTGCACACGCTTGGGGGAGGAAAGCATTAGTCCCTCAGGGAAGATCTGGGGGGCATGAAAGCGAGGCCAAGATGAGCGAGAGCTTCACAGTTTGCCTCCAAGCTGGTCACTTTCTACCTGTGTGATACCAGGCTAGCCCCTCCCCCTCCCTGGGCCTCAGTTTCCCCATCTATAAAATGAAGAGGGTGACCCTTCCAGTCCTAGGTCATTGGTCCTTGGAGGGATTCTCCAAGTGGGAGGAGGGAACAGGTAGAGGACAAGTCAGAGGCAGGTGACCATTCTGGAGGGTGTGGCCAGAAATCCATGTGTGTGGACAAGATGGCCCAAGCCCTAGGAACCCCCCAACCCCCTCAGAGGAGAAGTAGGGAGGCCCACTGCCACTGGAGCTGCCACCTTGACCACCCACTCTCCTCAGAGCCTGGCGGACACTGTCTAGGACCCTGAACCCTGGAGCCCCAGGAAGAGCAGTCACCTTGCCAGAGCACCAGCCTGGCATCCAGACCACCCCTCCAGGCCCAGTCCAGAAAATCAACCTCTATGGAGACCAGGCCTGGCAACCTTTTGTGAGGGTGCTCACTGCAAACACAGATACTCAAGAGCAGCAAAAGAAAGCTGTCACCCCCCACAATCATTGACATTATTCATTTCAATCAACATTAATTCAGTGCCTATTGCACAAAAAGAGGCCAAAGGTAGAAACAGTGGGCCTTCAGAAACAGGTGTGGTTGTACTGTGGAAATGACATTATAGAAGACACCACCACTTTTACCTCCTTCTGCACCTTAGGACTTTCCATCTGACTCAGCCAAAGCAGCTGCAATATCCTGGACATGCTGACCATCTCTGCTTGAATGGGAGCTCCTTGAGAGCAGAGGCCATTTCCTCTTTTCTATGTTTATACCTAGCACCGCACATAGTCAGCACTAAATGCATACTTTTCATTCATTCATTCATCTATCCACCCACCCAACCATCCATCTATTCTGTCCATCTATACATTCATCTACCTATCCACACATCCAACAACTCAACCCCCCACCCATCCATCCATCCATCATCCATCCATCCATCATCCACCCATCCAACCCCCCATCCATCCAACCCCTCATCCATCTATCCACCCATCAATCCATCCACCCATCCAACCACTCAACCATGCACCCATCCATTCATCTATCCACCCATCCATCCATCCATCCATCATCCACCCATCCAACCCCCCATCCATCCATCCATCCATCAGTCCATCCACCTATCCAACCACTCAACCTTGCACCCATCCATTCATCTATCCACCCAACCATCCATCCATCCATCATCCACCCATCCAACCCCTCATCCATCCATCCATCCATCCATCCATCCACCCATCAATCCATCCACCCATCCAACTCCCCATCCATCCATCCATCCATCCATCCATCCATCCATCCATCCACCCATCAATCCATCCACCCATCCAACCACTCAACCATGCACCCATCCATTCATCTATCCACCCACCCATCCATCCATCCATCATCCACCCATCCAACCCCCCATCAATCCATCCATCCATCCATCCATCCACCCATCCAACCCCCCATCCATCCATCCATTCACCCATCCATCCATCCATCCATCCACACATCTATCCACCCATCCATCCATCCATCCATCCATCCATCCATCCATCCATCCATCCATCCATCCAACCATCCATCCATTCATCTATCCACCCATCCACACACTCCCCCATCCATCCATTCATCCATCCATTCATGGAAGTTGGAAGTATAACCCTTGGTTCCAAAGGACTCTCCTTATTGGTGGAGATGAATCACTGAACCAAGAGTGGCACAAAGAAGGACCTTTGGGCTTGATGTTTCAAGAAAAACTTCCTAATTGTGAGAGCTAGCCCTCCCAAAGTGAAATGGGCTTCCAAGACCCATGACAGCTCTGGGACCTGAGCAGGAAAGACCCTGGGCACGAAATCCCAGGTCCACCAACATGGACTTCAGTGGTATGGGATACCTCAGGGTCCCGTTCCCTTATTTGGCAGAGAAGGAAAGTGAGACCCAGAGGCCAGGGGGCTTCCCCAATGTGACAGAAGCAGTGACAAAGCCGGCTTGGACTCTTGTCCTCTGACTCCAGGACTTTGGGCAGAGCTCTGATGAGCCCCTGTTGGGTACATTAGAATGAGGATGTCTTTGAGGAAAGAGACAACAGGAGCCTTGCCCAAATTCAAAACTCGGCGATTCTGAGCACAGCTACATGACTGTGGGTTGAAGGAAGGCACTGGGGATGTTCCTCCTGGAGAAGAGAAGCCGTGGGGCAGAGGGGAAGGCACACAACAGCTGTCTTTGAGGACAGAGAGGGCCATCAAGTAGAAGAGCCATGAGCCTGGGGGAGTGAGAGGCCGGCTGAGGCTGGAGAGCTTCCCAGAGTGGAAGGAGCTGCCCTGGGAGGTTGGATGGCCTGGCCTAGAGGTCACGGCTGCTCAGAGGGCCTGGGATGCCTGGTCCAGCGATCTTTCTACCATCCTTGGTTGGCCCTCTGACTGCCCCAGGCCTTTGGCCTCTGGACCTTGGTCTTCCTCTCTGTAAAACAAAATGATTGCCTTCTGTGACTTCTAGTCTATAACAGCTAACTAACCATTAGACCCACTAATTTGTAATCCTCTGTCAAGGCTAGAACTGAATTGCCACCTTCACCCTCTGGGGACATGCATGTATTTTTTTTAAGGGCAATTGGGGTTAAGTGACTTGCTCAGGGTGACACAGCTAGTAAGTATCAAGTGTTTGCTCTGAGGCCAGATTTGAACTCAGGTCCTTCTGACTTCAGGGCTGGTGCTCTATCCACTGCACCACCTGGCTGCCCCCAATACACGTATGTTTTAACAGGAGTGTCTGGGGACAGTGACTCCATCTGACCACGTGACGGGATGAACAATGGAATTTCAGGCAAGAGGTGGGCTTGTGAGGGTGAGAGGGCAGGGGCAGCTTGGGATGCCTCTTCTACTTGCACATTTCTGAGTGGAGTGAATTCCCTGGCCCTGTCCCCCCTTGTACTCCTCACAGCCCCTACCTAGCACACAGTAGGTGCAAACCAACACTTATCAATGGGCTGGCTAATAGTTCTCTATCTGCAATCAGTTTCCTCAGTCCATTCCCAGAGGAAGCTTTGATCTGGACTCTGGGGCTGGAGCAGCACCCAGATCTTTGTCTGAACCTCTTCCATTCCTTCCTTCAAAGCCCAGACTCTTAGGATTGCTCAGATTGTGTTCCTAGAAATCTCTCCATGAGGTGTCAGTGTGTCTTTAGTATTGCAGGCAGGCCGCTGAAGATGCAGACTGAGGATGGAGCTCTTGGCCAGACTGCAGCCTTGGGGGGCCTGCTAAGAGGAGGAAGCCCGTCGAGGTACCCTCAGGATGGGGTGTCTGTGCCCGTGGGAAGCGAGGCTTGGCATGCTGAGGTCTGACTCCTGCACTTGCTACTCTGTCTTCTCTTCTTCCTTTTTCCCTACGAGAATGACCTTTAGTCCTGGGCTCTATCCTTTCCATCCTTTGACCCCCAGCCCCCACTTTGGGGCCTTGGAGGAATCTGGGCTGACAAGAGAGCTGGGGCCTGCTTTATCCCCAGGCTGCAGAGTGGCCCCAAGTGTCTGGACTTAAACCCAAGAAAGAAACAGGGGTGGAGGAGGCTGACCAAAGAATCCCAGGCCCCTGGCCTGGAGCTGGCAGTCACAAGAGATCACCAAGCCCAGCCTCCTCGTTGGACAAAGGAGGAGAGGCCTGGAGAGGCTGAGAAGTTGGCCTGACATCTGAGAGGTAGTAAGTCCCAAAGCCAAGCTTGGACCCCCAAGCAGGGGGTCTGACTCCAATCAGGCAGTCAGGCAACATTTGCTAAGCTCTTACTATGTGTCAGGCTCTGAGCTCAGCACTGGGATATGCAGAAAGATGACAAAGTCACTCCTGGTCTAACAGAGGAGAAACTGAGCAAAGAGGTTTGGAAACAGCCTTCTCTCCCCTGCCCTGCCTGAGGGATGGAGCCGCCAGCCATGGTCTAAGCCACTGGGAGGGTCTTTCCTGGTATTCATTGCTCCAATCCACAATTAGCGGTATCTCCACTCTGCTGCCCTGCAAGGTAGTGAGTTGCCCATCCCTGGAGGCCCTGGAGGAGAGGCTGACTGCCTACCAGTCAGGGACACGGTTACTGTTTGGACTACAGGCCCCATATCCTTCTCCTGCTCAGAGATCTTGGCTCATAGACTGAGGGGGCATCCAGTCCAGATGAGGAATGAAGCTCACCAACCTTTCATGACTTGCCTGGGGTCACACAGCTAGAAACCGAGGCAGGGGCTTCTTGTTGTGAGCCCAGTGCAGGCCAGCAGCCACCCTTCACCTCTTAGGGGGGCCACATTAGGGAAGGATGCCCTGAGGGATGAGAGCGGGGATGCGCTCAGCAGCAGAGTTGGGCCTCTAGCTTCCCGGATCCATCCTCCACCCATGAAGACAAGGATGGCGGAAAGCCTGGGGCCTGGCTGGTCAGCTGCACCCTGGGACTCAGTAACATCGGGAATAAGAAGTCCATTAGAGGGCTTGCATCGGCCAATGACTTGGAGAACACCAGCTATGGCGGGGGCAGAAAATCAAGGGGCTGGGAGGTGAATCCTTTCAGGGAATTTAATTTCTGCTTGACAGGGTGAGGGGCCTGGGAGACCCAAGAGAATCTGGAGGCCCCATTCATCTTGACTTTGTTGGTACCTTCTGAGCCTGGCCTACACGGTCTGAAAGTAGGGGAAGGACAAACCAACAGTCAGTTGCCCTGGGGACAGGGAGTCTCCCTTCCTTCCTGTGGTTCCTTTGAGGCCCACTCATCTCTCCACTCCTCCAAGAAGCCCTCCTTGACCACCACAGCCCATTCTGAGGCTTGTAGGTAGGCCTTGCCCCCTTGCTCAAGGGTGGCAGAGCAGCTCTGCCACTCAGTGAGTACACGGAGCATTGAGGTTTTAGCCTTTGGTCTCACGCTGCCCTGGGGGGTCATCTGGTCTCTGCTTCCCAATTCCTTGCCCCTCTGTGTCCCTGACTCTGAGCTGGTCAATGGGCAGCATCCAGGACACAAGCCTCAACCCCAGCTCCTTTGGGCCATGGTCAACTCTCAGGGACTGTTTCTTCCTCTCTAATCAGAGGAGGTCTCGCCCCCAATCCTCTGAGGGAGGTGACAACATTACTCAGAGCTCTCCCAGGACAGTGAAGGCTTCTCTGCAGGGGTGGGGAGGCTGATTCAGGCGTGGCTGGAAGCCCCTCCAGCTTTGGACTTCTGGGTTCCTGCCTCTCCCGCAGAAGAAAATGTTCAAGGAGGCTCAGGAGATGCTGGCTGAGGGGGTTGGTTAGAGGCTCGACCTCATCCCAGGAACAGTCAGCACCCAATGTGGGTGCTGGGCAGTGTCTTAGGACCCCCAGCTGTAGGAGCGGGAGTCGCTGGCATGAGAGGGGACGTGAAGAACACCAGGAAAACCCCCTTGGGTCTATTCACTGGGTCCTACTGCCTGAAAGTCCACCATCAGCAGGTTTCCCATTCAGGTGAAGGCCTGATCCTCCCCAGGCTGCTTTTAAAATCTTATTTTTATCTATATCATTTCTGAATACAGCTGTCCTCTCTTTTCTGCCCAGCAAGCACAGAGATTTTTCTTTTAATGAGGGGAACAAATGAAAGGCCGTTTAGCCAAACCAGACAAGCCATTGGACCTTTCTGGAAACACACCATACACCCATGGCCTCCCGCAGCAAACCTGCAAAGCCATGGCCTCTCACAGTGCACCCACACACCCATGGCCTCCCACAGCACACCTGCACACCCCTGGCCTCTCACAGCACACCCACACAGCCATGGCCTCCTGTAGCACACCTGCACACCCGTGGTCTACCCCAGCGCCATGATCTCCCATCTCTGCAAAGAGGGTGTGTGGGTGTATGTTCTCCACCCTTCCCTAGACAGGCTCTTCTTTTCAGTGCAACCCATCTCTCTCCCAAGAGGGGGCCCACATCCCAAATTGGGAAAGCCTCTGTTAGACCATTGTCTTCTTTCTGGGGGGCAGAAGGACCCTGGGTGCCCAAGGGAGAGCTGGGGGGAGAAGGAGGAAATGAAGGGGAGAGGAGATGATGAGGCTCTGAATCCAACTTCCTCCTTTGGCCTAGGAGCCGACCCTCGGGCTTGGGTCTCCCTCCACTCCAGGCCTGAGTGAAAGGGCCGTCAGCCCTGGCTCTGGAGAGCTGGGTCAGGTGTAACTGTGCTCAGATGCTTGTTTTCAGCACCCTTCAAAGGAGTCTTGCCTGGTGAGGTTGGGGTGATCTTGACCTAAGCTAACCCCACCCCTGCCCCAACATCTGGAGCTGCAGCTGACAAGCTGTCTTGGCCAGGATAGTCTGTAGAGAAGGGGGAAAGGGGTGATACTTCTGACTCTCTGCTTCAGCCCTGGGCCACCAACAATGTTCTTGGGGAATTGCACAGCACAAAAGAGAGAGAAAATCCAGTCTATCCAGATTTCCTGCTCTGGACAGGCCCAGGGCAGAGACTTTCCAGCTGAGCTGCAGTGTCTCCTGGGGTTGGACCAGGTGGGCTGTAAGGCCCCTCACCTCACCCAGGTGGTTTTTTTCTTGGGGGAAGGGAGCTGAATATTCTGTGGGTCATGGTGTAGTCAGATTTCTGACCCCCTAAAGGGGCTGGGTCAGGGCACATCTACCTGTGGTTTGAACCTTTGGGGTCAACCGAGCTCCTTGTGCCCTCATTGGTCTGCCTTGGCACTGCCCCTCTCTTTCCCAGAGCTTCCTGCGGCTCCCTATGGCTCATTGAGCCGGGTCTGAATGCCTCTGTGCTCAGGCTCCCTCCCACCTCCAGACTTCTACTGGCTGTTGTCTGCAGTGATCTGCTCCCTCCTTGCTCTCTCTCTCTCTCTTTTTTTTTTTAATTTTTAAGCAATTGGGATAAAGTGACTTGCCCAGGGTCACACAGCTAGTAAGTGTCAAGTGTTTGGTCAGAGGCCGTATTTGAACTCAGGCCCTCCTGACTTCAAGGCTGGTGCTTTATCCACTGCGCCGCCTAGCTGCCCCTTCCCTCCTTCCTCTCTACCTATGCTTATTCTGCCCATCCTCCGAGGCCCTTCCACCCTGAGGCTCAGTCAGTCACCACCTCTGGAGCCAGCGCGTCCTCCTTTGGGGGGCCTCCAGATGTTTGGCCTTAGCCTGTCTCTGTGCACATTCCTTGGGGTCATTCACCCTAGGCCTTCCCTCTGATCCTCCCTTTGAATACTCCAGTTCCTATGTCCCTGGGAGCCTTCCAGGCCAAACCCGCCATTTCCTTGGGCAGATTCTCACACGTCAAACCTGCAGAGCCCTTTCCGCCTCTGGAGGCTCACCATTCTGTGCCTAGCCTTCCTCCATGGTGGGTTGGGTATGCTTGCATCTGGGCTGGGTTTTCAGTTTTCCCTGCTTTGCCCACCTGGAGATGAACGGGGCATCTGCCTCACATGATCTCAAGGGCCCGACACAGTCTCCCCACAGCCCAGAAAACTGCCCGCCACCGTGCCTGAAACCCCACCATTAGTGTTTCCGTTCTGAGAGTCCGGAAGGTGTTTTAGGCTCTGAGGGGCCCTTAGCTCTGACTGCTCAAACTTCTCAGTTTTACACTTTGTCCTTCTCACAGTCTCCCCAGAGTCCCTCGGTGAGTGGAGCTCCAAGTTGGGCCTCGCGGCCCTCGTGCTGGCACAACCGTGGCTGGCCTGGCTCCTGCAGGCAGACACTTCTTGGTTGTCCTCACCTTCCTGTGGCTACTGGGCAGAGGGCAAGGTTCTCATTCCCAGCCTGGGGAGCCCTCTGGGGCCCTTCCCCCTCTGGCCAGCATCAGCTCCTCTTTTCCAGTATCCACCAGCTAGAAGGCACCATGGGGATGCTTCGCCTTTGTCCAAACAGAGATAAGACGGGCAGGCCCAAGGTGGCATGGCCAAACCCCACCTCCTCTCCAGGCATGGGCCACGGGGAGCCAGGGGCCAGAGCATGCCTTGGGAGAGTGCGGCCTGAGGTTGGTCCGGGAATTAAGCCTCTGGCACCCGCGGGGGTGAGACTGGCATCACATGACTCCTTTCTCCCAGGCTCGGCTGCGTCACCCAACTAATGGGCAGAAAGACCCCTGGGGCAAGGGGCTGCCACGAGGAGCCGTTGAGGCCCCTCGACCGCGTTGGCTGCCCCCTCGAGGCTTGCACACAGGCCGGTGGCAGCTAGCCAGGCCTGAGGAGCGGCCTGACCACAAGCAGAGCCTCATTGGCAGCCAGCAGCAGCCCCTTCTGAAGCCCACCTGCTGCCTGGGGCCCCTTGCGGGCCGGTCCTGCCTGAGACGGCCAGGATACCAGGAAGCCTCTCCAAGCTGAGAGCGTTCCTGTGGGGTGAAGGTGAATGGGCCTGGGGCCAAGCAGACCCTCTGCTCCTTTTCTGGGCTGAGCTGTGGCAAGCTACATGCCAGCTCTCGCCATTCCCAGCGTCCCCCACACTCGTAGGTCATGTCAGGGGAGAGTGGATTCAGAGCGAGAAGGTACCAGAGAGACAATCTGGACCCCTCTTCACTTTCCAGAGGAAGAAATGGAGGCCTGAGGAGATGCATGACTTGGCCGAGGTCACCAAGGTGGTAAATACCAGAGGCAGGATTTGAACCCCAGCTTCATGGCTCCCAGTCAAGGTCTCACTTCACCCCAGCAGCCAGAGGCCACCCTGGGCCCACATTAAGCTCCGGCATCTCTAACCGGCATGGACGTTGGGCTGGCGTCCAGGACCCAGCCGAGGCCTCAGTGGTGCTATTCTGGGCCTGGCCGTTCCGGGCTGGCTGGGCCTGAGCCCTAGGAGGGGAGTCGGCAGTCCTGGGCTGCCAGCCTCCCCTCCCCGCCTCTGCCCTGCCTCTCGGCTTTGTGGCCTTCCCCTCCTTACCCATCTGTACCAGAAGGTGCGTGGACAGATGGCTGGTTCTGTATCCTCTGCGTGGTCTAGGCAGTCTTTCAGCAGCCAGAAGTCTCTGAGTTTTCCTGGGAGCCTGTGCTGCGCACTCAGGGACAGTGGGGGTCCGTACTAGCTCCCCTGGAAGGCCACTCATGCTTGGGGCCACGTGGACCCAGAGCCCCGCTGGGCTCATCAGACTGTTGTGGGGAAGGACACCCCTCGTTGATGCTCGTCCTGGGCTGTTTCTAGGGTTCTGGAGGCCTGAGGAAGGCTAGGCTCGGGGGGTACCTCACTGTGTGAGGGGAACTCTGTGAAGCCGGCACCCTGAGCATCTCTGCCTGCCTGGAAGAGGGACTGGGGGGGGCTGGGGCTGGGCTTCCAGTCCTCATAAAAGCAGTGGGGTGCTGGGTGCTCCTGCTGTGGCCTGCCCCCGCTCTCTGCCCTGCCCTTTTGGCTTGAGAGACCTGCTCCCTGGATTAACTCAGCTTTGAAAAAGCATTAGGCCACAGATCTTCCCTTCAGCCTGTAAAATCTGCTCTGCTCCCGGCTTCCCCCAGCTCCCAACTCACGGGACAGAGGAGGCGTCCCGCCAGTGAGGACCCCTCCCGGCCTAGCCCTGGGCACCTGGAGACTTTGGACTTTCTGGGCGTCGCCCCCCTTCAGGATCAGGGGAGGAGGATGGGGTGCCGGACACTACCATGGGGACTGGAGAGCCCCTGCTTGGCGGAAGCATGGTCCGGCCTGCGCAGCACTCGCTGCTGGCCAACGTCTGGACGGTGAGATCTTGGAAGATCAGGAAGGAAACTAGGGGTGTTTAGCCCGGAGAAAAATGGGGGCGGAGCATGCACCCGAGACCTGTGCTCAAGCATTTCAAGGCCTATCTTGTGGAAGAGAGGCTAGCCTTGGTGTGCTGGGCACACCCTTCCCAGCAAGGACTGTTGTCCTAGCCGGGAAGGGGCTGCCTAAGGAGGTGGTGAGCTCCCCATCCCTGGAGGTGTTCCAGCTAGAGGTCGGACGATCACTTGTCAGGGAGGTTATGGGCACAAGACCCCCAAGGCCCCTCCCAAGGCTCTCATGGTGTGACTGTGCCCTGGGCCCGTATTCCAAGAAGGCTGTGACATGAAGCAGGCTGGTGGTGGTTCAGGGGAAAGAAGGCCCCCCATGTCCCTCTTCCACGAACAGAAGGGGCTGCCTCTGAGCCTTGCTCCCCTGCTTCTTCTCTGCACCCCTTCTGCCCTCCAAGGCCAGGCTCAGGGCCACCTACTCCCAGAGGCCTTCTCTCTCTACCCTAAACTGTCTATCCCAACTTTCTTGGAAGACCCCAATCTGCCCCACAGGCTAATCTATGAGTGGGCAGTATGTGTCAGTGTGTGTGTGTGTGAGTGTGAGTGCGTGTGAGTGGCAGTCTAGGTGAGTGGGTGTGTTTGAGGCTTTGGAGGCGAATCCTGCCCACTGCCAAACACCCCTTAAAGCTCCCAGCCGAGCCGCTGCAAGCCTGGAGGACGGCCAGAGACAGTCCTTGATTCCCCTGGGCCTCGGGCTTTGTCCCTTTCTGTGTTCCCCGTCCTTAGCGCAATGCCGGGTACATGGTATTCTTCAGACTCTCCATGACCTCATCAGGGTCTTCTTGGCAGAGACACTGGAGGGGTTTGCCATGTCCTTCTCCAGCCCATTTTACAGATGAGGGACTGAGGCAAACAAGGTTAAGTGACTTGTCCAGGGTCACACAGCTAGTGTGTCTGAGGCCGGATTTGAACTCAAGTCTTTCTGACTCCTGGCCTGCTGCTCTCTCTATCTACTGAGCCACCTAGCTGCCTAGTACACAGTTGGTGCTTAATAAATGTTGATTGACTGAAGCCTTCCATGGCCTTTCATTGCCTGAAGAAAGCTGTCCAGACCCTTCAGGCTGCCATCCAAGGCCTTGCATTTGAAAGGCAGTGTGATGTCATGAGTAGAGAGCTGGCCCCAGAGTTAGGAAAACCTGGGTTCAAATTTTGCCTCTGAAGATAACTAGCCACTACACGACCATGAGGACAGCGCTTGAAGTCTGAGCCTCAGTTTCCACATCTGTAGGGTGGAGGGGAGACAGCCATCAGTATCTCCCTCATGGGATCCTGCTGAGGCTGAGATGAGAGAATTTGGGTCCCCCTCCACCACGCCTGACCCAGGCCCACAGCGCCCAGGAAGCCAGCCAGGCTCCCGGCTGCCCCACACTTTTCCTGCAGCCTCCCCTCTGGTCACAGTGGGCCTCTGAGCGATGCCCCCAAGGGATCCAGGCTTTCCCACCTCCAGGCCTTTGCTTATACAGTTCCTTATTCTGTGTGTATGTGTGTGTGTGTGTGTGTGTGTGTGTGAGTGTGTGCAGGCAGAGGCTGGCCAGGTAAGGTCCAGGCGAGCAGTGCAGTCAGGAGCCCAGTGCCCAGCACCTGGCCAGGGGAGTGGAGAGCTAAGGCGTCTGCTGCTAACCCCAGCAGAGCTGGGCTGCCTGGGGCTGCAGAATTGAGTCTGGTCCTGGCCTGCGGGCCCGTGGGAGCTGAGCCTGGCAGGACAAGGGAGCGGCAGACACAAACTGGCTGTAATTATAAGGGCTTGGCCCCACCTGACGCACAGAGTGCTCACCCCGGCCCCAAATTACAGAGCATGCTCGGAAAACAGGGTAATGTTTGTTTACCCCGGACCTCTCTGCCCTGACAGGCCAGCAGCAGGAGCGCATACCAGGCCTAGCAGAGCCCCCCTTCTCCCCTGCCAGAGGAGCCAGCGGGCGGGTGCCGTGGAGGCAGTGGGCAGGAGGGCTTCCGAGCACCCTCCTCTGTCCGCTCTGCGATCGTCCCTCAGTCACACTGCGGGCTATCAAAGGGGTGTCTGAGCCCTGGGCTGTGGGAAGATTCTTCCTCCAACTCTGAGGGTGAGCTTGTGTTCCCCGGCCTCAGCAGGAAGAAACTCCATGGGACCCCTGGAGTTTGGTCCCAGGGCCCCAACTTGGCGGCAACCTTAGCCAAGCCAACGCTAAGTGTCTCCTAGGAGCCAGGCCACTGGGCTGAGCCCTGGGGGTGCAAAGAGCTCCCAGTCTCAAGGGGGAGGCTAAGTGGAGACACTTTTGTGCAAATTGTGTGTGTATGTATACACATATCTGTACATCTACTTGGCTACAAACAGTGTATATGCCCAGGAGATATATACATAGAGATATGCGCACACTATACATACATCTACTTTTACACGCACGCACACACATACATGTGGAAGGGGGGATTCAGGAAAGGCTTCCCATAGAAGGGGAATCTTACTTAGCTGGGTCTTGAAGGAAGCGGAAGCAATGAGGGAGCCTGTTCCAGGCATTGGACCCAGTGAGAGAAAGTGTCTGGAGGCAGGCTGTGTAACAGCCAGGAGGTCAGGGTCAGTAAGCAGCATGCGTGAGATGTAAGAAGCCCACAAAGATCAGAGGAGGCCAGTTATAAAAGGTTGTAAGAGCCAAGTGGAAGATTTCTACATGTAAAGCGGGGAAGGGGCACCCCAGAGGAGGGGCTCCAGGCTCAGGGACCACCTTGGGGGTCGAAAGCCAGCCTGCCCAGATGTTGGTGACCTAGGAAGGAAGGGAAGCTCATGTCCCTCCCACTCCCCTCTGCTTTTGATTATTTGTGTTGGGGGCCAGAATTCTCAGTGATAGCTCTATTACTCACCTTCCTCATTTGTTTAATAAGAGCAAAAACATGCTGATTCTCTCTTCAATGAGCTATCTCATGCCTTTTTGCCAGGCTTGTGCTCTGTTTCCCAGAATCCTCATCAATTGCCTCTCTGTCCCGGCAGTCTGTATTTACCTTGCTCACTCCTGTTTTTCCCTCCTTTGACCTTCACCCCAACACTCTCCACCATGTTCTCCCCTCTGGTTCCTGGGTTTCCTCACGTGAGACAATGTGACATCTCCACTTTCTTTATTTTTAACCCGTTCTCATTCTTTATCCAGAGTCATAGTCCAGGTGGGAGGGTTTCATCCTACCTGGTCTCAGAGATACCAGGGGGATAAATTGGCCCCATGGTTTCAAGGCTACTAGTTCTGTTTGGGGTCATGGCTTTCACTGTGGCTGCTTGGATTTCATCTCTGAATTTTTGGAAAGTGACCTAAGGATGAGCTCTGTCCCATAATGGAGGGGGCTACTTCTGCATGTATGTGTTGTAGTTCTGGGATTCTGATGGAGGAGAGGATCTTAGCTATGGACAGGGCTGCTGTTGTGGTGGTAGTAGTGTGGTGTGGTGGTGGTGGGGTGTGTGTGTGTGTGTGTGTGTGTGTGTGTGTGTGTGTGTGTGTGAGCTCTGCCCCCCCAACCCCCCCAGCCCTGGCTGAACCATGCCACAGGGCAGAGCCCAGCAGCACAAGGTGGGGGTGCTGGGTCACTGCATGGGGGCAGGGGTGCCAATCAGCAGTGGCCAGCCGGGGAAAAGGCCAGGCTCACCCCTTTAGGGGGTAAGTGAAAGAACAGTTGATCTCTCTCCTGCTGGGGGTGCTGTGTTTGTGATTGTTGGGGAAATCGAGAAAGCTTGCTGTTTCTTCGAGCTTTAAACCTGTGGTTTGCCTGGCACCCCACAGCAGCCACAGTCCCGGCCATGCCTTGGTATAGACCTGTTCCCCTGCAGACACTGCTGCTAGGGGTACCCTGGCCTGGGAACCCAGACCTAAAGCCTCACCCCTCCTCCGAGGAGGTGAGCTGAGTGCCCCAGGCTGGGCATCAAATGAGAAGAAGGCCGAGGGGTGGCCCTGCCACCCATCCATCCCTCACAAGCAGTGTGCACCCTCGTCTCCTGACCCCAGTGAGGCATGGGGGATAGGGAGGCTCCCCAGGGTGCAAGTGGGGAGTGGATGAGAGATGTTCTCATCCAACCTTCCCACTTCATAGGTATGGAAATTGAGGCCCAGTCCCTGCCCAAGAGGACACAAGTCAATGGCCGAGTGGGACTCAGCGACCCTAGGAGCTACCGAACAGCTTCGGACAAGACATTAGAAGGCCGCAGGCACAAGATGCCAAAGCCCGAGGCAGACCAGAAGGGGCAAATAGGCCATGGTCCCTTCCTCAGAAGAATGTAAGCTCCTGGGGCCAAAGACGGCTTTGTTTTTATGTCTGTATCTTTTCCAGGACCTGGGGCCAGGTTGGAATGAATGACACCACCTCAAGTGTTTGTGCCTTCCCAGAAATGCTGGGGGCCAGGGGCCGGGGGCCGGGTGGGCTTTGACACTGTGCTGGCCGCAGGGACCTGGCAGTTACTGGCCGAGATCTCTGAGGCCCCACCAACATCAAGTTCCATAATCCCACTGCTGGATCTTCTCTGCCTGTGGGGCTCTCCTCGGCCCTTGGGAAGCTCTACTCAGGGAGGGCCCAGTAGGACCCAAAACATCTCCTGCTTCTCCTCCTTATCTTCATCAGTCATTGTCATTCTCCTCATACAGGCCACCAAAGCCAATGGGATTGGTGTCATTAAGATCAACTCAGCAACAAGCTTGCATTAGGCACTGTGCTGAGCCCTGGACCCTGCCTGGAAGGAGGAAGGGCTGGGCACCCTGGGGGAGAAGTCAGGAGGAGATTCTGGTCAAGATCCTTGCTCTCCGGGCTGGTCTCAGACCTCAGGGAGGTCCAACCATCTGCCCTCCTAGAATCCAGATCCTCAGGACTGGGGGCCTGGCTCTAGCATCCCAGATGGGGGTTTGCACCCTCTCCACCTTGTCAGGGAGCTCCTCAGATCCTCAGGGCTAAGGCCCCAGCTCTAGCATCCTGGATGGGGCTTCACACCCCTTTTACCTTGTCAGGACTGGGGGCCTGGCTCTAGCATCCCGGGTAGGCGCCCCCTCCACCTTGTCAGGGAGCTCTCCAGTGGATGTTAGAGGGGTCTTCTTTCTGCCCCAGCCCAGTTTTCCCCCCTGCTCCTGGCCTCGCTCCTCCGGGTCACTGAGGGATGTGGCCACAGGGATTTTGAAATCCCTTTGAAAATGCTTCTCTTTGTTTTGTTTTATTTAAAAATTTCCCAAATTTTTACCAAGTTAAGGAGACAACCACAAGAATGTGCAGCTTGGGTGGACAATTGGCATAAACAGCCCCAGCCCCTCAAACCGCTGCCCCCTCCCTCATTCAGCAACAATACATGGCAGATGTGTGTGCAGCTGTATATGGTCCCTGTGAGGGTGAGGGGCTAGAGCTAGACAGAGGGGCTGAGATAGACCAAAGGGCTAGAGGTAGACCAAGGAGCTAGAGCTAGACCGAAAGTCTAGAAATAGACCAAAAGGCTAGAGATAGACCAAAAGGCTAGAGATAGACCAAGGGGCTAGAGATAGACCAAAAGGGTAGAGATAGACCAAAAGGCTAGAGCTAGACCGAGGGGCTGATGGGCATCTTCAGTGAGAGGGAAGAGAGACTAGGGGAGGGAGAGAGGAAGAGGAAGGGGAAGAGACATCCTAAGGAACAGAAGAGGGGAAACTGTGGCCCTTCCTTTCCCTCCCTTCCTCCTGGCCCCAGGGGACATTCCAGAGCCCTGGCCCAGAGGCCAGGAGCCTTGGTGGCCCAGACAGTCTGGGATTACTCTTCCATCTTCCTGTCCTGAGGGTGAGGATGCCACTGGTGACTGACCCTCCAAGATGACCTACTGCCTCCACTGGTCTCTCCCAAGGCTCTTCAGGAAGGGACATGCCACAGACCTGTAGGCTGGGTCAGGACAACTCCCAGGAGCTAGAACCCTTGAAGAGGACAATTTGTCTAGTCCCTATCTGGACAGAATCCTCCCCGTGCCAGCCTCGAAATGGTTATGGAAGCTCTGCTGTGAAAGCCCCAGAGACCGGCAGCTCACTACCTTTTCAGACTCTCTGGGAGTGAAGGGATCCCCCTGTCTTAGGACCTTGCTCTCTGCCTCGGACCCTGGGGGACCCTGGGAAGCCCCTTCCCCTCCCTGGGCCTCAGTCTTCTCTTATGTGAAGTGGGAAGTTCTTGAAAGATCAAAACTGGAATCTAGCTCCAACTCCTCATTTCCCTGATGGGGAAACCAAGGCCCAGAGGTGGGAAGAGAAGTGCCCGGGCTCTGCCTTCCCATTAGTGGCTACGCCAGGATGTCTCCTGACTGGGAGTTCAGTGTTCTTTCTCTTTATGTGTTTGTCTTAATGATCTCTGGGGCTCTAGCTCTGACATTCTATGAAATTCTTTGGATAAACACACTCACCCTGATGTGTCGGAGACTTAATACATTCCACATGGGTCTGTGTGTATGGGAAGGGGGGGGGTGGATCTTTATTTTCAAGGGAAGGCCGGAAAGGATGATGCTTTAACTCAAAGGAATGTGTCCTTAGTGGTGGGCTTCTAGCTCAGGGACACCTGAGTGGGAAGGGGCCAGCAGGGGCTGGGGCCCAGGATGGAGTGTCTCCACAGTTACAATCTCCTTCCTCCCTCTCCTTGGAGCACAGCAGGCTCTGGGTGAGGCATCTCAGTGGGGAGGGGGGGGACGGGAAGGAATCGGATCCTGGCCTTCCCGAAATGTTTACTACATCAGGAAATTAATTCACTCTGCACGGGATAGGATGAATAATAATAATAATGCCCCAAACACAGCCACACACACAGACCCAGATGCACACTTAGGGCCAGCCTGGGCCAGGGACAGACCAGCTGCTTCTGGGATTGGGCCTGTCATCCGGCTTCCCTCTCACCCTCCTGGCCCAGGTCGATTTTTGTGCAGGCTCCCTAGAATTACTGGATTGGGGGGCTCAGGACTTGTCTTCTTTCCAGTCTCCCCAGGCCTGGAGCCCTGGCTGGCCAGAGACTGAGAACTCACGCTGGACCAGAGGATTTCAAGCTGTCATCATTATACAATGTTAATGGGACGCAGGGCCCCAAAACAATGAGCCCATGTCTTAGGAATGTGTGTTTACAGAATACTAGGGATGTGTTTGCTGAAGTGGTGAGGGGCTGCCGGATTACCCAAGTGAACCCAAGCTAGCAATCAGGGTGCTGAGGCCCCAGCCTGTGCCCATACCCCCGCCCCTGGCTTCACATTGGCCCCAGGGGCTGTGCCAAGGAGAAGGAGGGCAAGGAGGGGTCACAGTCCAGGGCAGTGCTCTGCTGGTTCCCTCAGAAGGCCTTGGGAGGAGGGGGCGGACAGCCCAGGTGGGGCAGGAGGTCTGAGGTCCCAGCCTGCTGCTCTGCCTCCAAAGGTCCTCAGCAGGTGCCAGTGCCCTGCTCCCACTGCCCTGACCCCCCAGAACGTCTTTTTCTCACTTCTTTGTCCCGGCTGCCTTTTCTGTCCTTCAAGGCCATTTCTTCCAGAAAGGCTTCCTTGACCATCCTGCCAAGCTTTTCTCCCTTAGGCAGCTCAGCTTAACGGACAAGGCACCAGATTCCAAGTCACAGGACTTGCACTGACAAAAGTCCCTTTCCCTCTGGAGGCTCAGTTTCCCCCTCTTCAAACTGAGAGGAGTGGTGTCTCAGCTCCCTCCCAGCTCTTGGGGTCTGATCCTCCTCTGAGCCATCTATCCTAGCCCCCAATGTCACACTGCCCTGAGCACTCCCTGGGCGAGCCTTGTCCTAGTCTTTAGGGACCCCTCCTTCTTGGACAGGTAAGGCATCAGAGGCCCGGGGAGGGGGAGCCCTTTAGAAAGAGGTCGAGTCCAGACTCAAACCCAACCTTCCTCACTCTGAGTCCAGGGCTCTGTCCATTGTACCATGCTAACTGCCACTCTCTCTAGACTGGGATCTTCTTGAGGGCAGGGATGGGGGCTTCTCATTCTCCCTCCCCCCACCCCATTGCACAGTCAGATGTAGGGCAGGCTGGCCTGGGGCTCAGGAAATGGGCCGTGGCTGGTATCTGTTCATTCATGCAAAGGCGGAAGGGTCATGAGGAGATGGACGGAAGAGGGGAAGGGGATGTATTTGTCAAGCCCCTATTACGTTCCAGATCCTGGGTTAAGTACAAATATTAGCTCATTTGATCCTCACGAGAGGCCTTAGGTTCTGCTATCATCCACATTAAGAGGACATGAAGGCAGACAGGGTCACATAGCTACTAAGTGTCTGAGGCCAGATTTCTGAACTCAAGTCTTCCTGGCTCCAGACCCAGGGCTCTACCCACTGGGTAATCCAGCTGCTTGCTCACAGTTGCCCTAAAACTCTAGATCTTTTTCAGACAAGTGTCTCTGTGGGTGTGCCTCCATCATCTCTGAACACTAATAAAGTGGTTTTCAAATGTTCCCCTTCCTACTCAAGGGATTCTGTTCTGTGGTCTGGTTCACCTGGATCTTTCTGGAACCTGGCTCAGCTACCATCCAGTATGCCAGCTTCACCCAATCTGCCCATCTGATGAGCATGACACCTACGCCTTTAAACTAATCCTCGCTAATGGGGATGAGGACAACGCACACCTCCTGGGGCTGTGTCGGGGATTGAGTCAGGTAAGTGCAGAGCCAACCTCGAAGCTCTCAGGAAATGCTGGCCCATCTCGGAACAAAAAGTGCTTCAGTCTCTTGGCCAAGGCTTCGCAGCTCTCAGCAATGCATCTTCTCCTTCAGCTACCACCATCTGTCTCCATGGGAACCACCAGGAGTGGTTGCCACTGGGCTGGACAGTTGTCTGAAGGATTTGCCACATCCCAAACACCCACGCTCCCCAAAGACCTTTTCATTTTGAGAGAAAGCCAAGTTCTGATGGCACCAACACATTTGCTTTCCTCCCCATGGATGATTGTTGTATAAACAGATTCGGAAGCCACATGCTGTCTCCTTACAACCCCTGATGGACGAGGAGCAGGGCTGTCCCGGCCAGAGTCCCTGGCTCTGCTCCTCCTTTGCTCTCCATTTATGTTCTCTATGGTCTCCATGTAGACCAAAGTCACATGGCTAAGAAAGAGCCAACAGAATGCTCGGTCCTCAGCAGGTAGGGACTGCTGGTTAGTTCCAAAGGCTTTGTGGGAGCAGACTGTTCACCTGTCCTTTCAGCATTGTCCTCCAAGGGCCCTAAGAATACTTCTGCCTCTTTGGCCTTGGAGCCCTCAGGCTTTTCAGGGGCTGGTTGGGTGGGTGTCATCAAATTCTTGAATCTCAGAGGCCTCTAATCTGATGCTAGGTTCTTCACCATCCTATTGGCCTTTGTCGGGACACTTCCCAACATCCTTCCTGAGACGTGCTGTCTAGAACTGAATCCAGAACTCTGGATGTTATCTGGCTGGGGCAGAGGACGGTGGGATCATATCCTTCTCAGTCTTTGACCTTGTGCTCCCCCATATGGGATCAAATCACCACTGTGCTTCTGTCTGCCATGCCCCATCATGGACTCCCAGAGAGCTTGCTGTCCACTAATAAGCTCAGATCTTTTTCAACCCACAGCTCCACCATCTTGTCTTGGTGAGATGGTAAATGCCTCCCAATGAGTTTTCATCTCTCTGCCTTTGGGCCAAGATTCTAGCCTGTCAAAGCCTTTGGGCACTGCTAAGTAGCTGTGCCCAGTTTATTAGCTTGTGGCCTCTATAGGCCCTGTCATTCTCACGGAGTCCCCGGCCTGCCAGAGGGCCAGGTACCTTGTTGGGGACAGGTGACATCCCCTGAGTTGAGTTAAGGGAAGCTGGAGATGAGCACAAAGGAAGGGAGGGAACCACAGAAGTTTCAGAGAGTTGTTCCGAGCTTGGGAAGCTCCTGCCCCTTATCCCAACTTGGCAGCCTTGTTGGCTGTTACGTTGTCTTCCTGACCCTCTGCTCGGCCTCATGACCGGGGCCTCAGCACCGCCCCACCCCCCACCCCCTGGCAGCTTAAAACAATAACGAGGAAAGAAAACATTCCAAACCACCAGCCCCATCTGGCCACCTTCACCAGTCAGAGGGTCCAGATGGATTCCAGGTCTTCCTGGGAAGCCCCATGGACCATCTGGATCCTCAGAAACTTGTTTTCGAGTGAACACTAAAAGGAATCATGTGTTTCTGAAATATCTGCTTGTTCCAGACCCAGCCCAGATCCTGGCCACATGCAGGACCATCTATGCAGTCCATGGCCTCCCTACAAAGGTTTGCTTAACACCAAGCCAATATGGCAGGGAAGCTGAGAGAGGCAATGTCAGTAGGGGCATGATTAGAGATTTGAGACACCGTTCTGAAGAGCAGGTGAAAAGTCCAACCATCTACATGGCTTCAGGTAGCTAAGGAGACAGACGTCATCCAGTGCCAGCCAAGAGAGCCACAGTGGGGCCCAGAGATTTATCTTGACCACCAGCCTTTCCATCAGAAATGCCAGCTCCTTCCCTATCTCCTTTGCAAACTTCAGCTGAGAATCTTGGATCTGGAAGGGATTTAGTCCAACCTGGACTTGACGGGGAATCCCCTCTATGCCTCCCTCCCCCAGACTCTGCTTGAAGCCCTCCTGGGATGGGAAGCTTGCCATTTCCAAGGCATCCCATCCCAATTTATGTCAGTTGTTCTTCCGGACATCAAGGTTACACCTTCTCCTGTAACTTCATCCCATTGCTCCTGAGTCTGTCCTCTGGGGCCAAGCAGAATCAAGCTAATCCCTCCCCCACACAACGTATCTCCTTCCCATCTTAGAAGGTAGCCCTCATGTCCCCTGCTCCCACCTCGTCTTTTCTTTTCCAGGTTAAGCACACCCAATTCCTTCTACTGATTCTGTTAGGACACGACCTAGAGGTCGGGCGCAATCCTGGCTGCCTTCCTCTGGCCACTCTCTGGCCCTCTTTATCTGTGGTGCCCAGAACTGAGTCCCAGCCTCCAATGAGCTCTGACCAGGGCAAGGAGAACTACACCTTCTCCTAGTCTTAGACATCATACCTCTCTTGATGCAGCATGGCTATTTTTTAAAATAAATTTGTATGTAATTCCTTAAATATTTCCCAATTATATGTAAAAAATGTACAGCAGTCTTTTGTTAAAAGTCTGAGTTCTGAATTGTCTCTTTCCCTTCTATCTCTCCCTCGCCCCTTAAGAAGGCAAGCGATATACTATTGATTATACATGGGAAGTCATGTTTTTTTAAATATTTTGATACTGGCCATATTGCAAGAGAAAACATACACAAACCCAAGAAAAATAAAGGAAGTTTGAAGTGTTTGCTTCCATCTGCACTCAGAGTCCATCTCTCCGGAGGAGAGCAGCATTTGTCATCGTGGATCTCTGGGAATTGTCTTGGATCATTGTATTGCTGAGAAGAGCTGAGTCTTTCCCAGTTGAGTATCATTACAATGTTGCTGTTGCTGGATACAATGTTCTCCTGATTCTGCTAGCTTAGCTTTGCTTCAATTCATATAAATCTTCCCATTTTTTTTTGAAACCATCTTGCTCATTATTTCTTTTTTTTAACATTTAAATATTTATTTTTTTAAGATTCATTAAAAAAAAAGCTGAGTTCCAAATTATCTCCTCTACCTCATCCTTTGAGATAAGAAGCAATATATCAATTACACACGTGAAGTCATGCAAAATGTATTTCCATATTATCCGTGTTGCAAGAAAACGCAACAAAAAACAAGAAATGTAAAGAAAAATTGAATTAAAAAATTTAAATTTAAAAATTAAACTTAAAATTTTATAAATTGAATTTAAAATTGAAAAAAAAATTGATCTTTAATGAGAAAAGGCCTCTGATCTCTTGCTGCTAGCAACACTGCTCCTCAGTGACCCTGATCCCTTCAGACTGCAAATACTCCTCTCGGCCTTTCATACGGGCAATGGAGGTGCCAAATGGTGCCCTGTTCTGAACCAAGTGCTAGCCCAGGGGTCCCCTATATAACCTCTTTCTGACCACTTGTCAGATCCCCTTATCATTTCTTTTTTTTTAATTTCCACATTAATCATGTTGTAAAGAAGAATTAGAACCAAAGGGGAAAAACCACTAGAAAGAAGAAACTGCGAGAGAGAGAGAGAGAGAGAGAGAGAGAGAGAGAGAGAGAGAGAGAGAGAGAGAGAGAAAATAGTATGCCTCAATCTGCATTCAGACTCTATAGTTCTTCCTCCAGATGTGGATAGCATTTTCAAATACAAGTCTTTTGGAATTATCTTAGATCCTTGTATTGCTGAGAAGAGCTAAATCTATCAAAGTCAATCTTCTCACAATGTGACTGTTACTGTGTACAACGCTCTCCTGGTTCTGCTCACTTCACTCAGCATCAGTCCATACAAGTCTTTCCAGGTTTTTCTGAAGTCTGTGTGCTCATAATTTCTTATAGAATAATAGTATTCCATTATATTCATATACCACAACTTGTTCAGCCATTCCCCAATGGATGGGCATCCCCTTAATTTCCAATTCTTGGCTACCACAGAAGAACTGCCATAAATATTTTTGTACATGTGGGTCCTTTTCTGATTTTTATGATCTCTTTGGGATACAGACCTAGTAGTGCTATACTGGGTCAAAGGGTATGCACATTTTTATAGTCCTTTGGATACAGTTCCAAATTGCTCTCCAAAATGGATGGATCATTTCATAACTCCACCAACTATGCATTAATGTTCCAATCTTTTCACATGTTCTCCAGCATTTATCGTTTTTCTGTTTTGTCGTGTTAGCCAATCTAATGAGTGTGAGGTGGTACCTCAGAGTTGTTTTGATTTGCATTTCTCTAATCAATAGTGATTTAGAGCATTTTTTTTTGAATGGCTATGGATAGCTTTAATTTCTTCATCTGAGAACTGCTTGTCCATATCCTTTGACCATTTATCAATTGGGGAATGACTTGTATTCTTACAAATTTGATTCAGTTCTATATATTTTAGAAATGAGGCCCTTATCAGAGACACTGGTTGCAAAAATTGTTTCCCAACTTTCTGCTTCCCTTCTAATCTTGGTTACATTGGCTTTGTTTGTGCAAAACCTTTTAAATTTAATGTAATCAAAAATATCCATTTTGCATTTCATAATATTCTTTATCTCTTGTTTGGTAATAAATTCTTCCCTTCTCCATAAATCTGACAGGTAAACTATTCCTTGCTTTCCTAATTTGCTTGTAGTATCAGCCTTTTATGTCTAAATCATATACCCATTTTGACCTTGTCTTGGTATACAGTATAAGATGTTGGTCTCTGCCTAGTTTCTGCCATCCTCTTTTCCAGTTTTCCCAGCAGTTTCTGTCCAATAGTGAGTCCTTATCCCAGAAGCTGGGGGCTTTGGGTTTATCAAACAGCAGATGACTATAGTCATTGACCACTTTGTCTTGCATACCTAACCTGTTCCACTGGTCCACCACTCTATTTCTTAGCCAGTACCAAGTGGTTTTGATGACTGCTGCTTTATAACACAAGATCTGGCATGGCTAGGCCACCTTCCCTTGCGCTTCATTTCATCAGCTCCCTTGATATTCTGGACCTTTTGTTCTTCCAGATGAATTTTGTTGTTATTTTTTCCAGCTCTATACAATAATTTTTGGTGATTTGCTTGGTGTGGCACTGAGTAAGTAAATGAATTTCAGCAGAATTGTCATTTTTATTACATTAGCTAGGCCCACCTGTGTTGCTCCGTGTTTCTTATAGCACAGTAGCCTTCCATCACAATTGAACACCACACCTCGTTTGGTCATTCCCTAGTGGACGGGTGACCCCTCAGCTTCCAATTTTTTGTCACTAAAAAAGAGTTGGTGAAGCATGACTTAATGTATTAGAGTCAGTTGAGCACCCAGTGGACATAAAGTAGAATTCTGCCTTCCATCACTTGCCAAGTCCCTAAACCTCTCTTAGCCGCATCTATAAAATGGGGACAACAAAAGAACCCCATGGTTGTTGGGAGAATCACATGAGATGGAATATCTAAAGTCAACACAAATGCTTTTGTTATAAAAATACTGAACTCTCTGGCCATTAAAATCCCCAGGGAGCTTTCAGATGTGGGGCTGCCTCGCTCAGGGTTCACCTTGTCAGGGGCTTTCCTCCCCACTCAAAGGCACTGAGTGCCAGCCACAGCTGGACAAGACTCCTCTCCCCTCCCACCGTTCCCAGCAGCAGCCATTGTGCCTCTACTTTGGGCCAGTTCTCCTGGTGAGGGAGCTGACAAGAGCATTCCTTCAGGGCTGGGTTGGGTTGGGAGGCTGGGAGACAAGCGACTAGGGACTAGATGATAAACTGAAAAGGAAGAGGAATGCACTCCTTTGGCCAAAATCCTGGCCCTGCATCAGAGCTGAGGAGGGTGTTGGGCTAGCTGGCCTTCCCTCCTGGTCTAATGCCTGCCTGGCCAGGTCCTGGGGCCAGGATGAGGGAAGGCTGTGGCCCTACCTTTCCACAGCTGCTTCCATCCTTTCCACCGACTCCGGTGTGTACATCAGGAAGGGACCTTAGGGTCCATCAAGGACGATCCCATTGCTTCACTGAGGAAGCCATGGGGGCCCAAGGGGAGGAAAGAGATGGCAAATGGTCTGGGCAGGAAGGAGCAGGTCGGGATGTGCCCATCAGCCCAACCAGTGCCGGGCTTGATCTCCATCAGGCATGGCTCCACCAGATCCTCTGGAGAATCTTTCCATTTGATCAAAAGCTCCTTGAAGGCAGGGGCTGTCTTTTGCCTCTTTTTGTATTCCCATCACATAGTAGGTGCTTCATAAATATTTACTGAATTGAATTGAAATGGTATTTCAAGGGCTATGGCAGTAGTCTGGATACAAAGAGCAAATGAGATAATCCCTGCCTCCAGGTAACTTACTTTTCTGCTGGGGAGGGAAGAGAACTTGTTGGTGGATAAATTGACCCAGGAGAGATACAAAATGGATCCACAGTGACGGGGCACCAGCATGTGGGGGATTACCTAGAGGCATCTCAGGGAGGGGGCAGCCCCTTGATCTGAGCCTTGATGGGCACTGGGGGATCTCAAAAGGTAGAACTAAGGAAGGAGAATGTTCCAGGTGCTGGGATAAGGACTGGGCAAAAGCATGAAGAGGAATGTTGGCAGCTGGTTTGACTAGAGGTGGGGGGTGGGGGCAGGGTGGTAGTCAGTCATGCAGCCCACCCGTCCCTCCTTCTCGCAGTCTTTCTTTTTCTCTCCAGGGGCAGCCAAGGATTAAGCTGCCACCAGCCCTCAGAGGCTCCCCCACCCAGGGCTTCACGCCTCAGGGTGTCTCTGGGCTGGGAACTAGTTCTCTTGACTGGGGCTCTGATCATGTGAGCCTTTTTTACCCCCAAGCATTTTTTCCTCATTATATTTGGCTTAGGCTGATATTAAAGTGAGTTCACATTCCCGGAGCCTGGGCCAGCCCAGGATTAAAATCCCCCCAAGGAATCTGCACTCAGGTAGCTCAGAAGGTGACTGGTTAGAATCCTGAAAACCCAGGGAAGGAGAGCGGCCAGTTCCCACCTCTGCCCACTGGTAGCTGGGTGACCTCTAGTGAGTCCCATGGCCTGTCAGCACCCGGGGTTGGGGGGGTGGGGAGCTTCTTCCCTGGCGATCAGGAGACCTAGAGTGGATGAGCTTTCTGCTCCAAGGAGGGTCCCAAGCCAGGTTCAGCAGGGTCCTCTGCCATCAGCCCCTATGGTGGTTGGCAAAGGGAGAGGCTCCCTATTCAGAGCACCCTGAGGGTCCCTCCCCACCCCTATTTTCAAACAGTTCCAGGGGCCTTCTTTGCCAGTGAATGAAATTCCACCTGATTCCAAGAGTCCCAAGGAGAGAGAAGAGATGGATGAATTATTATTCAATCTCAAATTGCCAAGCACTGTGCTCTGGTCTGTGGACACAAGTAGGAATAGCCAGACGGTTCTACTCCCAAGGAGTTCACGTTGGGTCTAGAGAGGCCAACAAGGCAGATGGGAAAGTCCAGAAGTCCCCAGGGCTCAGTACGAGGTGGGTGGTGAGGCCTAAGATCTGGAGGATGACAGTCCTGGGGGCCTGGCTGGAGGCCACAGGAGCAGGGCACAGGGTCAGTCCTGCTGGTCCTCCCTTGGTCTCCCATGGAACCCTATGAGCAGTCAAACAGCCTGGGGGAAGCAGGAAGGGAAAGGGGTCGGGCCCACACTGGTGGTGGCCCTTTCTACTGTCAGACCTTCCCAGGTGGGTTCTGGGACTATCAAGGCAGGAGGTGAGGTGGGAAGGCAGTGATCAGCCATTCACACCTTAGCTAGAAGTAGCTTCTCAGCCTGGACCTATAGGAGAACAAGGCCCTGAAGGCCAAGAAGATGAGATAGCTTTTGAAAGCATGTGGGGAGGGACCAAAAGGGAAGGGCCTCAGGGGGAGGGATGGTTCAAGAAAGAGCCTGAGAGAGAAGGGAATCTGTGACCATCACCACCACAAGGTGGGTTTATCATAATCTACATTTCTGACAAACGTGACCTCTGAGTCCAACTGCATTAGGAAGTGGCAGCGACCAGGCAGAAAGAGCTCAGACCTCGGGGCAGCCTGGTTGGCTCCTGAGGGGCTGGGGCAGGGCCTGAGCTGGGGGTCTCTTCTGCCCAGACTCCTCCCTGGTCTGTGTCCCAAGCGCTCCCCAGCACCAGGGTATGGTCCTGTGGCTGGGTCCTGTCTTCCTGCTTCCCAGAGAGGGAGCTCCTGAGGGGGGCTGGCTCCAGCTTCCTCCTGCCTCCCTGAGGACCAGCCCGGTGCCCCGGGGCACCCAGGAGGCTCCTACAGTTTCTCAATGAGCACAAAAGACTGGCGTCTGCCTTGAGTCACTGGGGGAGAAGCCCCACCTTCCTCCCTCATCACCGCAGGTTCCTAGTGAGGGCACCAGGCAGGTCTGGCTCTCTTCCCAGGCAGGATTTCTCCAGGGCCCCAGGCATGTGCCCGTCTAGATAATTTGGTCCCCCACCTCACCCCCCTCTAAAGACAAAATCAAACACATTTTTTTTTTCATAGAATCCTGGCTGTTCCCTGAGAAGGAAGCTCAGGAAGGCCTCTAGCTCTGCTAGGGATTCCCTTTGTCCTTATCTGACAGAGGAGGAAACTGAGGCCCAGAGAGGCTCAGAGGATTCAGAACCCTTTCCAGCCATCTAATCCCAGCCCTTCATCTGACAGCAGAAGGCCCAGAGTCCAGTGAGGGGAAGACCCTGGCCCAAGGTCACACAGGCAATAATGGCAGGTTGACTTTGCTGGCATTTCTGGCTGGGGGCCTGAGTCAGTCAGTGTGACAAAGCTGGGATTAGAACCCAGGGCTCTGGTCACTCTGGAGCCCGAGGTTGCTCCTCTGTGGGGTGGCCAGCGGGCAGGCAGCAGACAGAGAGTAAGAACCCTCCCAGCCTCCAGCCTCCAGCCTCCAGCCTCCAGCCCAAAGCAGAAACTGGGAAGGGACCCGCCCTGGCACTAACTATCAGGTCGGAAATTACAGGTCTCCCCAGAGGCTTCAGCTCAGGGGAGGGGGACAAGGAGAGATTCTGGACTCTCGGCTCTCTGGGGCTGAAGGGAAGGGTTCTGTGGGCTGAGCCGGGCGAGGCCAGGCCCCAGGCATGCCCAGAGGTGGGAGGCAGAGCTGGGAGTCAGGAGAGCTCCCTTCTAACCGAGCCGCTGGCTTGGCCCACCCCTTTGCCGCCAAGTCCTTTCCCTCTCTGGCGTGCCTCATTTTCCTCCCTGTTCAAGGCAGTGCGTGGATAAGATGGGCTCTAAGGTCCGGTCCAGCTGTGGCTTTTCCCCCAAGGCACCGCCCCATCCTGTCCTTTCCTCTTCTTTCTCCTGCCCACGTTCTTGGTTTCATCCCTCCCGAAGAGCTCCGGGGCTTGCCACCGCATTCATTCATTCATTCGTTCAACAGCCACTTGCTAAGCGACATGTGCCTGGCACCTTTCTCGGCCCCAGAGGGCCAAGCCAGGTGCAGAGAGGAGGGCACATTCAGGTTAGGAAGTGCCTCCTCATCATCGAAAGTGGATTAAGCACCTCCCCTTTGCCCAGCACTGTGCTAAATGCTAGGGATACAAAAAGGGGAAGAAAAACTCCTGCCCTCAACGAGCTTACAGTCTAATGGGGGAGGGGCAGAGGCACATACTCTCGACTCCGGCTTGGCTCCATGCAAACCAGAAATAGACAGACCATACCGCCTAGAAAGCGGCAGGGCCGGCTTCCTGGGTCCAGGTGTGTGTGTGTGGGCAGCCAGTGCGAGGGAGGCCCCTAGATGGGGCCAGAGGGGTGCGAGGACAAGCCGGCCCGGTGGGAAAGCACAAGATTTCCTGTCTGAGCCTCGATGGGACAGGGGAACGAAGGCCACTGAGTAGGGAGGTAACAGCCCCTGTTGATTTATTAATAATGATAATTGCTATTATTCATTCTCATAGTAAGATGGTTCTGGCAGCTGAATGGAGAATAGTGGAGGCGAGGCAGAGGGAAGGAGACCACCCAGTCTCCAAGGCAGACATGATAAGGGCCTGGGAAGTTCTTCAGTCTTTCCTGGGGAGATTCTTTCCAGGCAGAAAAGCCTGGGGGATGAGGGCACCAAGCTATGCCCTCCTGGGAGCCCAGGCTGCTTAAGGGAATGGCCTGGGGTGGACATTGCCCAAAGTCCTGAGGCTGAACCACGGAGTGTAGAAATGCTTCAAACCAAAGCTTCCTAAGAGGACAGCACAAGGAAGCTCCTGATCACAGAGTGGACTTCTGAGGTCTCGGGCCATCTTGGGAGAGCTCTGGGAATGGCCTGGCAGATGAGACTCCCTGAAGAAGGCCCAAGGGAGTCTCTGCTCCTTCAAAGCTATGCTATGGGCACACAGAAGGTACTTAATAATTGCTATTTGAATAGACATGCAACAACAGTGACCGTGTGAGGCCAAGACTGGGATCCGAAAGAGCAGAGATGCCCAGCATGCTAAGGGAAGGGGCAGCTAGGTGAGGCCCTGGGGTCAGGAAAATCTGAGTTCAAATCCAGACTCAGACAGTCACTAACTGTGGGACCCTGGGCAAGTCACTTGACCCTGTGTTTCCTCATCTATAAAACAAGCTAGAGAAGGAAACAACAAACCACTCCGGTATCTTTGCCAAGAAAACCCTAATGAAGTCACCAAGTGTCAGCTACAACAGTGTGATCAGAGCTGGTGTCCTGTAGGTTGTGGGGGACAAGGAGAATTTGAAGGGGTCGTATGGTCCAAAGTTCCTGTATCTCAAGCTGGAAGGGACCTCAGAAGGGACCTTTTACAGATGAGGAAACTGAGGCCTGGAAAGCTGAAGTTACCTGCGCAAGGTGTGGGATTTCCCTCCTCCCTTCTCTGTTCTTCCTCTCCCTCCTCCCTCCCTTCTCCCTCCTCCCTTCTCCCTCCTTCCCTTCTCTCTCCTCTCCTCTTCTTCCTCTCCTTCCTCCCTCCTCCCTTCTCCCTCCTCCCTTCTCCCTCCTTCCCTTCTCTCTCCTCTCCTCTTCTTCCTCTCCTTCCTCCCTCCTCCCTCCTCCCTTCTTCCTCCCTCCTCCTTCCCTTCTCTCTCTTCATCTTCTCTCTCCTCCTTCTCTCTTTCTCCCCTCCCTCCCACTTCTGTTGCTGAGATACAAAACAAGCTTATTCAGTGGGACACTCCAAGGCCAGAGGGAAGAGCAAGAAGCATGGTGGGGCCAGCCACTGCAGAGTAGGATGGAGACCCAGCTTCTCCCTTCCTGTGCTTTGGCCTGGCCTGGCTACCCCCCAGCCCCTTCCCCTCCCCAACCCCAGCTCAGTGCCAGGGTTCTGTGGGAGGAGGGGGCCCTGGGCCATCAGGGTCTGGGCTCCAGCCCTGTTGATTTGGTGACCAGTGGAACTGACCAGCCTCCTCTACCTGTCACCCACTGGACAGGTTAATAACGGAGAGCAGTGGGCCCCCCATCCCCATGAATGCTGTCCTCCTGCAGCCTTCTAGCTCTGTGGCCCTCCCCTTCCAAAGTACACTCCGTGGCTTCCCATGGCCTGGATGCTCCCCCTGGCACTTGGGGCCTGGCCCAGGTTTTCTGCACAGCTCTCCCCTTCTGGCCTTCTCTGGGCCCACCAAAGTGGCCTAGCAGTGGCCACTGTCCATGACAGTCTGTCTCAGCCTCCATATCTTTTTCCAGGCTGGCCCTCTTGCCTGAAATGCCCTCCTTCTTCTCCTCTGAGAACTGTTAGCTGAGCCAGGCATGTCACGGCTATGGGGACAGGAGGAGAAGCCAAAAGACAGACAGACCTGCCCTCGAGGTGCTTACGTTCTATCGAGGAAGAGACCACAAGATGGAGCCTCAGAGTTGTGGCATCCCATGGCCTGGGCATTTTCTCCAAAAGGGCCTTTCTGGGAGGAGCTCAGCCATCTAAGGAGGGGCCCTGGGGTGGACAGATTGTCCAGGTGGAGAATGAGGGGTAAGCCCAGAGAGTCAAAAGCTCAGACATCATTCCCTGTACTCTGTTCTAAGTGCCCTCTCAGCTCTTCTCTGTTCTTTTTTTTTTTTAGCTCTTTTTTTTTTTTTAAGCTCTTCTCTGTTCTAAAGGCTGTCCCAGCCCTGGCGTTCATTGGTCTAGGGTCCCTCCCAGCTCTCACATTTTCTGCTCCATATTCTATTTTTTAGCACCCCCCCCCCTTTACACTTTCGGCTCTGATGTCATTCATTCCTTGTTCTGGTCTCCCTTCCTGAGCTTTGTCTCCTGCTCCTGCCAACCCCCCTCCCTTCCTTGGATCAAATCTTACTGCGGCATTGTGCCCAGACCCACAGAGGCCCTGCAATGTAGACAATGTAGTTGGGGTACCCCTCCCAGGGAATCCTGTATTTCAGGAGGAGCCTCAAGAGAAAGTAGCAATGGTGCTGTTTCAGTCATGATGAGTGGCTGTGCCATCAGATCACTCCGAGATCACAGAGTCCCCCAAATGTCCAAGCCGAAAGGGCTTCTCACATCACAGGTCCTAGGACCAGGGGGTTAGCGCTGGGATGGGCATGGGGCGCCTGGGTAGCAATTAGTGTAATCCTCTCATTTTACATGTAAGGAAACTGAGGCCCAAAGCGGGTCAGGACTTGTCCAAGGTCACAGAGGAAATGAGAGGCTAAAGGCTCAGTGCCTCACACAGGGTTCTTCCACTGGGAAAGCGTAGTGAGGGAGACAGGTTCTCTCCACCCTTCCCATTTCCCAGGCCTCCCCTGGCCCAGCTGATAGGAAGCCTGGATGCTGGCATAAAACCTCCCCTCCCCCAGACCAGCCTTTTCCTCTTCAGATATGTGACCCCTCGGGCCTGGAGCAAACCCAGAGAAAGGGCCAGATTACAGTGGGAGGTACATCAGGGCAGGTGCCAGTCCAGGCTGCCTCCTAATCCAGGAGACGGTGAAGTCACCTCGTCTGCCAGGGGAGGACTTCCCGGGGCAGAGACAGGAAACCCTCCCCAAACACAGCTGGGTCACCTTTGAGGCCCCACACCCAGCCCCAGACACACAGACAGATAGACAGACAGACAGACACACACACACACACACACACACACTCATAAACACATATGCTCTCTCACATGCACTCTTACACACATGCTCTCTCACAGTCACACACTCATAAACATACACATTTACACTCTCACAACACACACTCGTACACCATCATTCACACACACATACACACACTCTCACATACATATACTTATACACATATACACTCACACACATACTCTCGCACTCACATTCTCACACACTCACTGTCACACACAGACACACTCACCCCCCCCCCAGGGGCCCTGGACTCCAGATACCCCAGTCTACTGCTCAGCTCAGCTGAGTCCAGCCTCTCTCTGGCTCCCAACTCTTCTTCTAAGGTCAGTTCCAATAGTGCTTCTCCAGGGAGCCCCTCTGATTGGCCGGGCCCCCACTGACCTCTTGGTACAATAGCCGCTTTTTCACCCCCACCATCCTTTTTAGCACTCCCAGCTCATGAGCTGTAGAAAGATCGTGCAATCTGTAGTGGGGGGACCAGTTCTACCCCTGATACATCCCAGCTGAGTGACCTTGGGCGAGTCCCTTCCCCTCACTGGGCCTGTAAAAGCAGGGTGGTGGTAGTGGACTGGACAAATTGTTGTTTTGAGAATGCTTCAGAATGTATACAGGTTAGGGCTGGCCGCCAGAGAGACAGGGAGGGTGGAGAACCAGTGGGGGTGGGGTTAGGGGTGAGGTGTAGACACAACCTTCTCCAGAGAGGCCGGCTGTGCCCAGTGTCTCCCACCGGAGAGAGGCCTCCAGTGCAGCAAGAACCTGAAAGAGGCTCGTGTGGCCCACATCCCGACCAGGGCTCCCCGGGCCCACTGAACCAATTCTGCCCGACTCTGGGGTTTTGGCTCTTTGAGTCAACCCAGTGCATGGAGCAGAGTAGGTTCCCCGCCCCTCATTGTCAGGAAGTCTATCCTGACCCCCAGCCCAAGCTGACCTCTTGCCAGCCACCACCAAGCGGGAAGAGGCCGACCCCTCCTCCACAGGCCCACCCTTCCTATGGGTCACAGAACCACAGAGCTGGTCGGCTAGAAAGGAGCTCAGTGGTCATCTGGTCTGACCCGTAGACCAAAGGAATTGTTGAGTGAATGAATGAGTGAATGAAAAAGTGAGTGAGGGAATGAATGAAGGAGGAAAGGAGGGAAAAAGGATTGGTGAAGTGTTCCCACAGGCCAATCAGTGGCCCAAGATGAGGGCCAGATAGCCCTCATCTTTGTCAAAGCAAAGACAGTCCCTGTCCTCAAGGAGCTTACTTTTTAATATAACAGCACAAAAGGGAGTGGGGGCACTTTGGGCTAGGATGTGAGTTGGGCAAGAGGCCCACACCCAGAGGGGAATAGGTAGGCCCACCCAGTCCAGAAACAATGGCAGAGTTGATTTCATCCTGGGTTCTTGGTCCAAGGTTCCAGAACGTCTGAGGAGAAGATAGGGTACCCAGGAGGTTGAAGGCTAATAAAGCCGTGGAAGGGATGGCCCCTTCTAGAGTCCCCTGACAAGCGGCCATCCAGCTGGGGAGAAAGGAGCCCTCCCCGAGGCAGCCGCTCCCAGGGCCGGGCCTAAATCTGCCTCTGTGCCACCCACCCCTAGCCTCCAACTCCCCTTTCTGGAGCCTAGCCCCTCTTTCTTCCAGGGAAGCCTTTCAAATGGGAATCCAGGCCTCGCGCTCCGCGTCTCCTCTTCTCCAGGTCCGCGTGCCCTGTTCCTTCCTTTTTGAAGAGCCCTTGGGCCCCTGGCAAACCAGCGAGGCCGACGTTCTCTGTCTGACCGTTGGACCGGTCCCCTATCTGGCCCATCCCATCAGACCTTAGGATCGCTCGCCTTGTCCAGTGGAGAGTCTTCGGCCTAGCTCCCTCAGCTTACAGATGAGGCAGCCAAGGCCCAGAGAGGCCGAGGGTTAGTCTCTTCTGGCCCACGCCTCTCATCTGACCTCTCCCCTCCCCTCCCACCCCCTTTGTCTGGGCACCCTCAGCTCCATCTTATCTCCCAGATAGCCAGCCTCTAAGCTCGGTGGGGGATGGGGTCAAGCTCCATTCTTTGCCCAGAGTAGAAACTTGACCATTGTTTGATGTGAGAATGAATGATTGACTTAGACCCAGGAAGGCTTCCCGGGTGAGGTGGCTGAGCCAAACCTGCAAGGCTACAACAAAGATCTTCCCCATTGCCCAGGATTCCAAGACGCTTGTGGCTGAGGATGAGTGACCCTTCCAGTAGACAGGTCTGAGTTTTGGCTTTTGAGGCTTGAGGTAGCCAGACCCCTAGGCCTGCAAACACTCGGAGGCATCTTAGCACGTTCACCCTCAGGGCTCTCTTGTGTGCCATACCCCACCATGGCTTAGTGGCTGGAGTTCAGATCTAGCCCCAGACACCTGCTAGTTGCAGAACCTAGGTAAGTCACTCGGCCTCTGCCTGCCTCGACTTCTTTATCTGTAAATGGAGGAGATGATGGCACCTCCCTTCTAGGACATTCTAGTTGCAAAAAGCTTTGCAAACCTTAATGTGTTGTATCCCATCTCTGAGCCTCAGTCTTCCCTTCTGTTAAATGGAAAAAATAGCGCACGTCATGTCTGTTTCGCTGTCCCCACACACAGACCAGCTCCAATTCCCCTGGCTTGGTGGAGTCCAGGACTGCATCTTTACCCCTACTCCTGACCTGCTGACCCACATAGAACCTGCAGGCTGCTGGAGTTAGTGGTTCTTTTGCAGACACAGCTGCCTCAGTTTCTTCATCTGTGAAATGGGAGGGGGCTAGAGGACTTCCAAGGTCCCTCCTAGCTATAACAATAAGTGCTCCTAGCATTCATTTATGTAGTGCTTACTGTGTGCTGAGAGCTGGAAGGTACCATCCAATCCAATTCCAACATTTTTGTTTAGGAAACTGAGGCTCAGAGCAGGCAAAGGACTGGTCCAAGCTCACTTGATGATGTGCTCAGGGGCTGAGCTGGGTCTGGAGTCCTTCAGTCCTGGGCCTTGGCCACTGCCAGCTCCAGGGCAGGACCCCCAGCTCCTCTCCTGAGGCCATGCTGCTCTTCTATCTCCAAATAAGGTGGCCAGGGAAACGAGACACCCTCTCCCCAGCCGGGCAGGAGCAGGAAGCCCGGGGTGGGGTGCCTCCTTCTAGGAGCTGAAGTCAGTTCCTTCTCTCCCAAACAATGGGGCTTCCCCCCAGCCCCACCCTCCAATGCCTCTCCATCACCCAGGGTGTGGGGGCTATCAGATCCTGCGCCAGGACAAACCAGCTTATAGGAGGGCAGGAAAGGCCAGTACTTTACCGCTGCCCAGACTGGCTTCCTCTGCATCCTCTGCATCCAGGGAGGCCAGGACTAGGCCCAGAGGCAGGCCTGGCTGCCCGGCTGCCTCCCCGGTGTTCTGGAGGCAGGAACTCAGGCAATGGCTTCCCTTTCCTCCCCTTTCATTTCCCTCTGTCCTCTTCTGTCCCTCCCATTCCAGGCTGGTTCTAAATCACCTCAAGCCAGACAGAGTTTTCACCTGGGCTCATCCTCCTCTCCCTTCCTTCTCCCCTGCTCTCTCTCTCCCTCTTCCCTTCTCTCCTCCCAACATGTCCTCTCACTCCCCCCCCCCATCCGGAAGCTGGGCTGCTGCCGCTGCCTGTCATATGAGCATAGCTGCTGGGTCGGTGCCCCGCAGGGACCTCTGGGCAGAGGTGGATGCCAAGCACCAGATCCAAGGTGAGATCGAAGCTCCCCGATTTGTCTCTGTTTTCTCATGGGTAAAACAAGCACCACCAGCCCCCAGTGCTGCACGGATGTTTGTACCAGCCCCTTAAAACAAGCACCTGAGAACAGAGCTGGGAGCCAGGGAGACCAATTCAGGGGGTCAAAGAGCAGGACCCCCAAAAGAATGAGCTAGGTTGGGGCTGGGAGGGCCTTAGAACATGGAACATGGATCATCGGAGCTAGGAAGGCCTTAGAACATGGAATGTCAAAGCTGGGAGGGCCCTTAGAACATGAAACATGGATCATCAGAGCTGGGAGGGCCCTTAGAACATGGAATGTCAAAGCTGGGAGGGCCCTTAGAACGTGGAATGTCAGAGCTAGGAGGGCCCTTAGAACATGGAACATGGAATGTCAGAACTGGGAGGGCCTTAGAACATGGAACGTGGAATGTCAAGGCTGGGAGGGCCTTTTGAACATGGAATGTCAGAACTGGAGGGCCCTTAGAACATGGAACATGGATCATCAGAGTTGGGAGGGCCTTAGAACATGGAACGTCAAAACTGGGAGAGCCCTTAGAGCATGGATCGTCAGATCTGGAAGGGCCTTTAGAACATGGAACATGGAATGTCAGAGTTGGGAGGGCCTTAGAATATAGAACAAGGAAAGCCAGAGCTAGAAAGGGCTTTAGGACACAGATAGCCCTTAGATATCATCTAAAAGCATACAAACAGGCAGTTCTCAGGTGAAGAAATTAAGTCTATTTGTCATGTGACAAAATGCTCTAAATCATTATTGATTACAGAAATGCAAATTAAAACAACTCTGAGGTACCACATCACATTTATCAGATTGGCCAACATGACAAAACAGGAAAAGGATAAATGTTGGAGAAGATGTGGAAAAATTGGAACACTGATGCATTGTTGGTGGAGTTGTGAACTGATCCAAACATTCTGGAGAACAATTTGGAACTGTGCCCAAAGGGCTATAAAACTGTGCAAATCCTTTGACCCAGTAACACCACTTCTAGGGCTGTATCCCAAAGAGATCATACAAATGGGAAAAGGACCCACATGCACAAAAATATTTGTAGCAGCTCTTTCTGTGGTGGCCAAGAATTGGAGATTGAGGGAATGCCCATCCACTGGGGAGTGGCTGAACAAGTTGTGGTATATGGATGTAATAATGGAATACTATTGTACTATAAGAAATGATGAGTAGGCAGACTTCAGAAAAACCTGGAAAGACTCATATGGACTGATGCTGAGTGAAGCGAACAGAACCAGGAGAACGTCATGTGCAGTAACAGCCACACTGTGAGATGACTAACATTGACAGACTAGCCCCTCTCAGTAATGCAAGGATCTAAGACATCTCAAGTGGTCTCATGATGGAAAATGCTGTCCACCTCCAGGGAAAGAACTATGGAGTCTGAATGTAGACAGAAGCAGACTGTTTTTCCTTTCTTTCTTTTTTTTTTCTTGTTTTGTTTGTTTTTTTTGTTTTGTTTTTCTTTCTCGTGGTTTTTCCCTTTAGTTCTAATTCTTTTTTACAACACAACTAATATGAAAATATGTTTAATAGGAATGTATATGTAGAGCCTATATCAGATTGCATGCTGTCTTGGGGAAGGGGAAAGGGAGGAAGAGAAAATTTAAAACTCAAAAGCTTATGGAAGTGAACACTGAAAACTAAAAATAAATAAACTAATTAAAAAAAGAAAGAAATCATCTAACCCAGCTTCTTCTTCTTACTGGGGGAGGCAGAGGGGAACTGAGGCCCACACAAGATTAGAGACCTGACCAAGGTCACACATCGGTTTTGTTTTGTATTTTTGCCAGGCAAAGGAGAAAAACCATGGCCCCCATTTTTCAGGTGGGAATTTGGGAGCACAATGAGGTTCTAAGACCTCACACAGGACAGCCTTCCTGGGTCCCTCCAAGGCCACGGCCTTCTGTACATTCCATCCTGGAGGCCACAGGGCCCATAGGAGTTTATTGAGTAGGGGTGACGTGGTCAGACCAGGCTTTAGGAAGATGGCTGGTGGCCTTGGGGAGGATGGACTAGAGCGAGGAGAGACTGAGGCAGGCCAACCTTCTGGCAGTCACTGTAATAGTCCAGGAGGGAGGAGATGAGGCCTGCACTGGGGGGTGGCGGTTTCAGGGGAGGGATGCTTAAAAGACAAGAATGGCCAGATTTGGGCAGTAACTGGGTTTTTGGGGAAGAGACATGCCGCGGCCAGACTCAGACTCAGGTGCCCAGATCCCCTGGCTGCCACCCGCCCAAACCAAGCCCACCTGTGCTCTCCCCTGCCAGGGCTTTTTGAGGCAACTCTCCCGCCCCCATCTCATTGCTCTGCCGAAGCCTGGCCTTTCCTTTCAGGAGGAATGAGCGCAGAGAAGGTTTGAGGGGGCTGACACCAGGTGGGAGCGCTTGGGCTGTGGCCGGGTCTCTGCCAGAGGCCCACTGTTGCCTTTGGCGGCTAGCTCATTCAGCAAGGCAGCAGATAGTGCTCTGGGCGTGGAGTCAAGAGGGCCTGAGTTCAAATCCAGTCTCAGACACTTTCTAGCTGTGGGACCCTGGGCAAGCCCCTTAACCTTTGTTTGCCTCAGTTTCCCTCCACTGTAAAATGGGGATACTATGACTACTACTAAGTAGCTACTTCTCAGGGTTGTTGTGAGATCCAAGGTGACACTATTTGTAAAAAGCCCTTAGCAGGTGCCTGACACCTAGTAGGGGCTTTGAGAATGCTGAGTCTGTCCGCTTGCCCCGGGGGCCTCCAGGATTGACTGGACCTCCCAGGCAATGGTGGCAACCTGCTTGTTAATCAGAGTGAGAAGGGCACTCACCCCAATTCACACAGGCAGGATTTGAACCTGCATTCTCTCCACTGGCCCATGCTGCAGACCTCAGGGGCTCTTTCTTCCCTCTTGATGTCTGAGCCCCTGTGGGGCTCTGGTGATTTATGCAAGGACCCTGGATTGGGATGAAGAGGCAGGACAGCTCAGAGGCATCTAAACAGCGGAAGGTGCTGAAGGGGCATCTTCTGCTGGGCTGGGAAGAGGAGCCTTGAATGTCAGACCAAGGCATCTAGATGTCATCCCTCAGCCTGCTGGGCTGGCCTCCTGAGTGTGCTGTCACCCAACAGATTGTGAGCTCCTTTAGGGCAGGGACAGCCTCCTGCCTCCTTTTGTCCCCTTAGTGCTTGGTACAATGCTGGCACACAGTAGGTGCTTAGCAAGTGTGATTGATTGGCCCAAGGCTCCTTCCAGGTCGCGTGGGGCCTTCCCTGACACTGCTGGGTGACTCAGATTTTCCTGGAGCTCTTTGGCCCTCTCACAAAGTCCCAGTACTGGAACAAGGAAGCATCTGCGCCATGCCCAAGAAGTGCCCGTCCAGCCTCCTCTGGAAGGCCTCTGGGGAGGGGGAACAGTCCCTGGGGGCAGAGACTCTCTCCCCTCCCTGGTCCTCGATACACTACCTGGCCCTCTTCCTGAAGCCATTTCCTATGGGGCTTTCACACTGTGACCTAGATTAAGCCTGGGGTTCACTAGGATCCTCAGATTGTACCAAGCTGTGCCTGCTCCGTCTTCTGCTTGTGAAGCTGATTTTTTGAGTCCAAGTAAGATCTGAGTGTTGTTTCATCTTATCTGATTCAAGCTAATGTTTTTATCTGCTGAGATTTTTTGTAACTTCTGACTTTGATACCCAGTATGTCGGTCATTTCCGCTGACCCTGCATCATCTGTGAAGTCCATTCCCAAGTCACTGAAGAAACGTTGGCCAGCCCAGGGCCAGACACAGACCTGTGGGATATGTGGCTCGTGGCGGTGATGGTGGGGGACACGTGGCTCATGGGACGCTCCTGTTTCCCACCAGACGTCATCATTAAGGCCCTCTTGGGGAGCAGTCGTTCAGCCCAATCTCAATCTCCTTTACTGATCTCCTGCCCTCCTGTGCATGTCTGTTTCTCCATCTTTTCCACAAGAATAACACGGGAGATTTCATCCCACATGTAGCTCCAGCCTGGGTGAACTGCCCCAACCCCTCGTCCCCCCACCCCAAGAGCACTGTCAGCAGAGCCCATGGCATCACCAGGGGCTTTGGGGAGCCGAGCCGTTTCTGCATAATTGTTCTCTTTTCCACCCGTTTAATAACACACCCTTGAATTTTGCCAGCAATCACATCTGAGCCCAGTGGCTCAGAGTTGCAGACTTCTTTTTTGGAAAACCCTCAGTCTCGCTCCCAAACTTCACCATGTGTTAAATATCACCAAGGCTGGCCTGGCACCCCCACCTGCCACCCTTTTGGTACCTGAGGCTCCAGTTCATCTGGGCTCACCAAGGGCTACCCCCTCTGTGACGATGAATGACCTGACTTTCCAGTCTCTCCTTCCGTGAAACTCCTCCTAATTCAAGCCCAGAGACACCCCCAGGACAGGAAGCCTAGGACAGAGCAGGAACCTCACAAGCACTTCTTTTTGGAGCTGGGATCACCAGACCCCTGGTGCCCAGAGTCCCAGCTCACTCTTTGGCTGGTGGGGTTCCTAACAGTGGTCAGGCTCCACTTGGGACCTTTGTTTCTTCATCTCCTAAATGTGTGAGTTTGACCAGCTGGTCCCTGAAGGCCATCTCCAAACTTCCTAGCCACTGAGACAGGGCAGCCCCCTGTCTCTCCTTGGGCTGATCCCTCACCCTCCTGGGGGGCTCTGGTCTGTGACTGAGGACAGGCCACCCCCAGCTCCCAGTTCTATGGAATATTTTAGTTTTCAGGCCAGACTAGGAAGAACTTAGGGCAGGAGGGGACATTGGAGGTGATCTGTCAAAGCCCTTCACTTCACAGAAAAGGCATGTGGCCTTTCCCAAGTCACCCAGTGAAGCCACAACTAGATTGGATCAGCTCTCTCAGGTCTCTTGCGCCATGGCTCCTCTCCTTGGGTCCCTCACTCGACAAAGAGCTAGTGTCTGCCATAATGCTAAAGACAGAGAACATGGGAAATAGCTTCAAGACAACAAGGAGAATACACAGGGAACTCACAAGCTTAGACTTACAAATAAAAAGAAGAGAACAGAAAACTTCCGTCTGGAAGATGGAGGCCAGAACGTCCCGTGGTCATGTGGAGTGTGCCAGGGCCGAAGCAGGTGAGGAAAAGGAAGGGTTCTCCAAAGGTTTTGTGGGGAGAGAGAAGGAGCAAAGAAAGGCTGGGGCCTTTGGAGTGGAAGGGACAATGAAAACTGATAGCCAGGAGAAGACGGGCAGCTGGACAACATGATTGTTTTCTTTACTGAAGACAATGACTGTTGGGTGGGACAGGCCAGAAGGGAAATGTGTAACCTGGAGGTGATACTCAAGATAAGTAAGGAAAGAGGCAGAGGGAGCAGAAGTCAGTGCCCTGGCCCACCCACGTGGCATCCTTGGCCCCCAAAAGACCCAGCAGCTGTGATCCACTAGCCATTGGCTGGGAGTTGTATCTGAAAGCCCCTGGAACGCAGGGGAGCTGCTGCTGCAGGACCAGAAGGAGAAGGGAAATGTGGGCTAACTGTTCAAGAGGGAAGAGAGCTGAGCTGGCCGGCTAGACGCTGAGTGCTTGACTTTAGTTCCTGGCTGAATTCTAGAATGGATAATGTGCTGGATGTCTGGAAAAGCACATGGTGCCTGCCAAGAGCCAGCATGACTGCAGCAAGGACTGGCCACACTGGGCCAGCCTTTAGCCTTTGCGACAGGCTCATGAGGGTGGTGGATCAATGAGTCCCAGGGATGCTGCCAGTGAGCGGTCCATAAGGGCTACAGCTCAGTGTGAAGGTCTCTAGGGACTGAACGAATGAATGAATGAAGGGCTTGCCCTCTGCCGAGCACTGGATATACAAATACAAGATAGGGCAAGATAGTCCCTGCCCACAAGGAGTCTACACTCTAATAGGGGGAGCTGAGAAGAGGGGAAGAGAGTGACACACACTGGCACATAGCTTGAAAAGTCCAAGATGTAATGCATGGGAAGGCCTGATTCCGGGCAAAAGAAGATGAAAATCCACCTGGCAGAGCCTGGGGTCTCAGGGCAGAGTCCAAGGAGAGTGTCCTAGGAATCTGTGCTCAGTGAGATACTGTTTAACCCTTTTTATCAGTGCCTCAGATAGGGACTGGGAGCTTCCTGAAGGTAGGGTCTGGGCCTGCTCCTCACTGTCTCTCTCAGCCAAGCCTAGCTTGGGGTGGTGGGGAGGGGAGTGGGGAGCTCAGGAAAGCTTGTTTCCTTATTTACTGGACCAACTTACCATGGAGGGGTCTTGACCTTGAGTCTAGATCCTGGCTTTGTCTGTAGAGAGCTCTCTCTGGGAACACAGGGCCTTGCTTTGCTCAAGGTGGGGAGTGGGAATAGGGGCTTCCCCCCCTCCCAGTTACTGTCCTGGAAATTCTGGATACTCACTCACCTCCAGGGATTCGGGCCTACACAATGGGGCCTCTGGCTGGAGGCCCATTGCTAATTAGGGTTTGGGACTGAGGCCTATTTTGAAGGGCATTTCCTTTTCTTCCTTCCCTCCTTCCCCTAGGGAGGCTTCAGGGCCAAGAGCTGGAGCCCCACATCCCAGCTTTCCCAATACAGCCCCATGCAGCCATCGCCCCAATGGCCTGGGCTGGGCTTGGGCCGGGAGCTCACAGGTCACATTCCAGGATGTGACCAATTCTAGAATGGAACTTGTGGGGTCTCTAAGGGTTTCAGACATGAAGAAAGACACAATTCACCAGCCCTGCCCTCCTCCATGACCCTAGCGATCTGTCCTGATCCCCGCCCGCCCCCATCCTTCCTTTCCAATAATCTTCCATGTCTAAAATGGCCCATTTGTGGATGGAATGGGGCTGTTATAGACGCCGCCTTCCCTCCTCCCACCGCCCCTTGCCACATGGCCTACACGTACGTGGCACACACGTACAATATACCTGAACGTGGTCCCGCAAACATGGGTGTGTCCAAAGCCCCCTCCACTCCCAGGCCTTGTCTCCTAGCCTCCCAGAAGGTAGATTCAGAGCTTAGAAAAGAAAGGGTGGGGAGGGTGAGAGTCTACCCACTTCCTCACATCACCCTGTCCCCATTCTCCCCTGCTGGTGGGTGGGCAGGGCTGCCTTAGGTCGGGCCTGGCCCTGCCCAGGCAGAGACGTGCACCAACACACATCAGCACACACACGTGCACACACGCATGCCCATGCATGCCCACACACAAGCGCACACACACCCATGCATGTACACAAGCAGCCCATGCATGCATACACATGCACATGCATGCACACAGTGCACTCACACACCCATGCATGCACACACATACACAGTGCACATGCACACACACGCCCATGCATGCACATACACGCACACACTCACGTACATGCCCATACACACACGCCCATGCACGCGCACACATACACACACCCATGCATGCGCACACATGCACATGCATGCACGCGCACACACACACACACACACACACACGCACACATGCACACTGTCGCCTCTCCATGATTCCTGTAGCCCAGCATGGCAGAATGCCTGCACATGCCCTCTCTGTGCCAGGCTGTGTCCACTCTGTATTGCTAGTTGCTCCTTCCCCAGGACAGAGTGTCTATGAGGAAGCCAGCCATGGGAGCGTCCTTGTCAGTGCTACTGGGCCCCTCGTGGGGGGGCTTCTCCCCCACAGTGGCTAGTTGGTGGCCCCCGCATCCAGACAGGGAACCTGGCTTTGAGTCTTTCCTCATGTGACCAGAGCCAGCCATTTCCCTTTCCCGAGCCTCGGTTTCCTCACTTGTAAAATGGAGTTGATGCTCCTTGCATGATCAGAATTATTATGAGAAGAACATTTGATGAACACCCCAGGGAGATGAGCATGATTCTCATCCTGTCACTGACTTGGGGTCAACCTTGGGGCCTCTGCCCATCATCTGTGGCCTGGGAATAAGTGTGCCCAGTGCCTTTGCTCTCCTCCCACTCTTTCCTCTGGAGCCCTGGTTAGGCCTCCTCCTCCAGGAAGCCTCCCCAAACTAACTCCTGACCTGCCTCCCCACCTGCCCCTCTCAGGGCCTCAGCAAATCCTTCCGACCACTTTGTAGAGTGAAGCCTGGCCTTGCATGTGAGTCCAGCCATCCTGCTTCTCCTCAGCCTCTCTCCCAACCCTGCCGGCCCTTCCAGCCCAGAGGAAGCCCCACCTGCTTGAGGTTTCAGGCAAATGGATCCACACACTGTTTCCTGATCTCTAGACATCTCCATCTCTCTCCATTTGCTCGAGCTGTGCCTCATGCCTATAATGCCCTCCTCCTTCACCTTGCAGCTACACTTTGGACTTTCGTCACACCATGACTGTGGCTGCTCATCCAGGAGCCTCCCTGGCCCCAGAACACGCATCTGAGCCAGCCCCTTCCCCCCCCCCGTGAGCTCCTCCCTCCTATGTGCCCTCTGAGCTGGGGCTCTGCTGTCTCCCCTACTGCCTCTTTCATTTCTGCAGTGTGCAGCTGTGTTGGAAGGAAAGCAGCCCAGAAGACAGGAGCTGACCGTCCTTTTGCTTCTGTCTGCATCCTCAGTGCTTAACACACAGTAGGTGCTTCATAAATGCTTGTCGCCTGCTAATCCTACCATTCAGAGACCCCTCTTCCTTTGAAGCTCAGCTCTGGGGAGCCTTTCCAACAGCCTGGATGAGCCAGTAGGCCCCATCTCCTAGACCTGGCCTTCCCTATTCCCTGCCGCTCTACCCCCACCATGCTTTGCTATAAGGTGCTGTAGATGTGGCCTGGCCCTCCTCAGTCAGGGGTGGAAGGTTCCCAGAGAGCACTAAGCCCGCCTCCCTCAGGGTCAGAGATCCTGATCACCCAGGTCCTTAGATCCTCTGACTTCAAATCCAGGTGTCTTTCCACTGGGAAGGGAACGTTGCCTGTGGCTTGGTAGAAGCCAGGGAGCTCTGCGCTCTTCACCAGGAATCGTCACTGGCACTTGTCAGACTGATGTAAGTATTTCTGCCAGCAGCTCCCTGCTGTCTAAGAGCAATCTTAGTTGTGGGCAGCCATAGGGCTCTGCTGTTGACCTCTGTGGGAGGATAAGCTCCTGCCCAAGAGAGGGAGGAATCCCAACCCCTAGTGCTCCGGGCCACCCTCTGTGGGAGGCCAGGGGAGGGAAGTCTGCTCAGGTGAAATCCCACCTCTCTGGTCACCTTGGCTCTGAACCTCTGGCCTGCTGCTCACAGGGCCTTCTCCCAACTCCCCAGCTGCCATCGTCAAGCAGAAAACACCCCACATCAGTCAATCCCCAGGGAAGACATGTCTCCATCAAGCTCCTGAGTCCCTCTTCTCTCTGTCAGGAGATGGGTGACCTGCTTCATCACTGCCCTCTGGACTCAGAAAAGTCACTGGGCTGGTGGGACTTCTCAAGCCTTCCTAAGCTGCATTTGCAACATCGCTGTAGCTGTGGTCCTGGCTCTGCTTCTGGCACACGGGTCTCCCCTGCCCTCGTGTCTTATAGCACCAGAGTGTCCATTCATACACCGCAGCTCATTCAGCCACTTCCCGAAGGATGGGCATCCCCTCAGTTCCTCTTTGCCATCATGAAAAGAGCTGTTATTAATGTTTTTGTACATGAGTTCCTTCTTTCTTTCTTTCCTTCTTTCCTTCCTTCCTTCCTTCCTTCCTTCCTTCCTTCCTTCCTTCCTTCCTTCCTTCCTTCTTTCTCTTTCTCTCTTTCTCTTTCTTCCTTTTTCTTTCTTTCTTTCTTTCTTTCTTTCTTTCTTTCTTTCTTTCTTTCTTTCTTTCTTTCTTTCTTTCTTTCTTTCTTTCTTTCTTTCTTTCTTTCTTTCTTTCTTCTCCTCTTCCCCCTCCTCTTCCTCCTCCTCTCTCTCTCCCTCACTATGAGTGAAGGTATTGCTGGAGCACAGGGTGTACACGGTAACTTTGTGGGCACAGTTCCAGATGCTTTCTAGAATGGCTGGACCAATTTACAGCTTTACTCTCGGAGTATTCATGGACCTGTTTTCATGCAGTTGACCTGGTTTTATTCATTTATTTATTTATTTATCGCTAACTTTGCTAATCCAGTAGATATGAGGTGGAACCTTAGAGTTGCTTTAATTTGTATTTCTCTAATTGTAAATTTCTTTTTCACATGGCTATTGATAGCTTGGCTTTCTACCTTTGAAATCTGCCTGTTTGCAGCCTTGGACCATATATTAGTTGGGGAATGGCTCTTGTACTTGCAAATTTGAATCAAGTACTATCTTGGGCATGAGACCTTTATCAGAGAAGCCCTCCACAGAAATCCCCCCTCCACCAGCTATCTGTTTTCCTTCTGCCTTCTGCTACATCAGTGTGGTTGCTGCAAAATCTCGTCCAGGCTGTGCGTTTTCAGCATCTCTGGTCCTCTCCAGAGATCTGGCGGGTGGCTTTGCGTCTGCTCAGACGTAAGTGCTGAAACCCGGGGGCTGGCCTTGCCGGGGGGGTGCTGGACAGCCGCCCAGCCCTCCAGGTATTTCTGTCAGACCGTGAGCTCCGGCCCCAGGCACTCAGGGGGAGGCCTCGGCTGCCGCTTGTGCTTGCTCTTCTGCTCATGGGCGACTCTGTTTCTTCCCTGGCATCAACCCGTGAAGGCTTGGTGCTAGAGCTTGTGTAGGTGTGTGGGGCACTGGGTCCCGCTGGCCCCTTCCTTCCCTCTCTTTTCGTCATTCCCCTTGACATTCCCGACCTTTCATTTCTTTAGACGAATTTTGTTATTATCATTTTTAGCTCCATCAAGGGATCTTTTTGATGATTTGATCAGTCTGTGTCCTATGTTCCAGATCTGACATTCTATGTTCTATGTTCTAAGGGCCCTTCCAACTCTGACGTTCTGCGTTTGCTATTTGAAAGTCCCTTCCAGTTCTGACGTTCTATGTTCTAGCATCTCCCTCAACTCTGACTTTCCATGTCTTATGCCCTTTGGTTCTGCCCTGCCCAGACTCCAAATTCTATGTGCACAGGCCCTTTTCGCATAGACATTCTCGATGCCGAGCACACGGTGCTCAATGCTTGGTCGCTCTAAGTGAACTATTGTTATCCTCGTTTCGCAGATGAAGAAGTTGAGGCCCAGAGAAGCTAGCAGGCGTGCTCAAGGCTCCCCAGGAGGGAAGTGCAATGATCAGTCTGTCCAAACATCCAGGGCTGTTCTATCCCAACCCAGCCCTTCTCTCCTTCCAAGGCCGCCTCAGTACTTATTTCATGGAATATCCAGAAGCTCGCTGCACGAAGGCCATTGGAGCCACGGTCTTGCCCAGTCACCTACGGGGTCTTCACCATACCCCAACTTGAGCTGTGTAACCATGGCCGAGGCACTCAGACTCATGGGGTTTGGAGGCTCCTCAAAGGGCGGCCTGCAGTCACCTGAGTGTGCTGATACCACACAGCCACGGGGCTGGAGATGTCTGCACCAAGACAGATTGTAGCAGGACATGAGCCTATGGCCCTTGTCCAGCAGGTTGGGTGTATACCAATAGGTGGAGGGATGCCAAGCAGATGTGGCCACTAAAGTCAACTGGAGCCTTTCCCTGGAGGCAGAAGGACAGTCCAGCCCTGACTGCTCTCAGCTGCCAGCCTGGGGCTGAGGCCATCACTGGTGCCTTCATCAGGGCCAGAGGCTGCAGATGGAGCCGACCCTGGAGGCCCCAGCTCTGCGTTCATGATGGTGAGCGGGTGGGGAGGAGAGCCTGCTCTGCCTTCAACCGCACCTCTCACCCAGTCAACTGACTGAGAGAGAGACAGAGACAGAGACAGAGACAGAGAATGAAAGAGAGAGAGACAGAGACAGAGAATGAGAGAGAAAGAGACACACAGAGAGAGAGAGAGAGAGAGAGAGAGAGAGAGAGAGAGAGAGAGAGAGGAGAGAGAGAGGGAGAGAGAGAGAGAGAGCACAAGCACACTTTTGTAGGAGTCAGAAGACTTGGGTTGAAATTTAGACCGATGATGGGGCAGCTAAGTGGCACAAGGGATAGAGCATTGGCCCTGAAGTCAGGAGGACCTGAGTTCAAATCTGGCCTCAGACCAAACACTTGACACTTACTAGCTGTGTGACCTTGGGCAAGTCATTTAACCCCCATTGCCTCACCAAAAAAAAAAGGAAAAACAAAACAAATTCAGACCGATGCTTATTTCTAGTGCAACCTTGGGCAGATCCTCTCCCCTCCAGCATCTTCAGCTTCCTCTTCTGTAAGATGACGGGCTTGGACTCAGTTGCCTCTGAGGACCATTTATGGCTTGGGGATCTATGGGGATGAAAATCAGAATATCAAAGAACCACTACATTTGAGAACCAAGGGAAAATGACCATCACATGATAACTCAGGGGCAAAGCTTGACCTGGAGCCCAGGCCTTCTAAAATCTTGCTCAGTGTTCTTTCTGCTAGAGCATTTCTATTCATTCATTCAGCCATTGACTCATTCATTTATTCATTCATTCACTCATTCACTTAATAATTTTTCACACACTGTTTGCAGTGTGCCTAATCCTACTTTGAAGGAAAAAAAAATAAGGTTGTTGCTGTGAAGAAGATCCTTCTAAGAGTTGCAGCCTCAGAGCTGAGCAGGAAGGAGGGAAGGGGTCTCAAAGGTCTTTTGTCCAACCTGCCACTGACCAAGAAACCCCTCTACAACATCTCCATGAAGTGGTTCTCTGGGCTCTGCTTGGAGCTCTCCAAGGACGAGGAGCTCGTTACCTAGCTGGGCAGCTCATTGCACTCATATGGCTCCCATTGTGAGGAAGCTTTTCCCGGGATGGAGCATTTGAGGTCAAAGTCATCTTTAACCTAGCTGGGAAGGCAGGATATACGTGCAAAGAGCTGATAAAGGGCCCCAGTTCAAAAGGGGCCACAAGCATGTGCGTTGTCAGTTCTCATGCCTGGTTTTCATGCTTCTGCCATCTCCTCCCCATTCCTCTCCCCCTCCTCTCAAGTGACATGCCTGCTCTTGCTTCTAAATGCCCTTAATGGGCCTGGGTTCCCAAGCCTCTCTTGCCCCAACTTCTAATCTGCTGTGCCTGGGAAACAAGATGATTAAATGACTGTAACTGAAGGCAAGTGGGGATGGTGGAGGATTCCGGGTGGAGCCCCCAGGCGGGAGGCCCAGAGGGGGGCCCCAGTTGGGAGTCAGGTGCTTGGGCAGACCTTCCAGAGAAGTGACCTTGGGTTAAGCAGGGCCAGCCTGGAGGAGAGATGGGGAGGCCCTTGCTCAAACAAGGTCTTCACAGCCTCATCTCTTTGGGGTTTTTTCCTTCTCTAATTGCATTGGCAGGAAGGAAGGACAGGGCGACAGAGCCATCATCGCCTCGGGCCATTAAATCCCAGGAGGCTTACTGGAAGAGGCAGGCCTCCTCCAGGTCCCCAAGATGGTCTCCAGGATGCTTCCATTTTGAAGATAATCCAACTCAGCCAACACTGGGAAGCACTCATTCAGGCCTGGAGAAGGTCCTGGGGCTTCGGAGGTCGCTGCGGGGAGGAGGACTCTGGAGGGGGCATTCTGGGAACTGTGACTCCTAACTAGAGAAGTCACCCAGTCCACCGAGCATGTAGAGGCATCTGCTCTGTGCCTGGCTCCAGGGGGGGAGGCACTAGGGGGACAGACAGAAAGGGCAGATGGGTGCCTGTGTGTGCCTGTGTGTGCACGCGTGCATTTGTGTGGGCAGCACACTGTGCTGTGTGCGTCTGTCTGTGTGGGGTGGCTGGATCCCCAGTGGCCTCATGGAGAGGTGCACCAGCCTTGGCTTCTGATGGAAGCTGGGAAAAGTGCAGAAAGAGGATGGATGGCCTGTGCAAAGGCGTGGAGGTGGGAGATGGACCAGTGTTTGGGCAGCAGGAATTTGGTGGGGGAGGCTGAGAAAGGGGGGGACCCCCAAAGCCAAGCCCCAGAGGCCTGAGAGAGCCAGTGAAGGTCTGTGCTTCAGGAATACCTGAGCTGAGATGTGAGGCCAAGCCACCATACAGCTGGCTCTCCCCAGAGGCTCAGTGAGACATGGGGTGGCTGCCCCAACATGGAACAACCCTCTGCCCGCGGGAGAGGAGGGGCTTTCCCATTGCTCCAGCCAGCCAGGCAGCACCCTGTGCTCCTGCCGCACCCAACGGGCTGGAACCTCGGCGCAGGCGGTCTCCCCTCCCTCCCTCCCTCAGACGAGCCACGAGCAGCCTTCTGAGATGTGCCCAGGCCCAGACTTCAGAGGAGGCTCTGCCCAGTGACCGCAGGAAGCCCGCTTGGCTTGAGGGCCTCTCTCCACCTATGCATTAGTTCCGCGTCGAAGCACCTCAGAGCCTGATGGGACATCATCGGGTTCACCCTGGACCTGGCCAAGAATCTCCCTGAGCATCCTGATGGGAAGTCCCCTAGCCCCTGCTTAAAGCCCCCCTCTGCCTCCACTCTGGGACAGCGCTCATGGTTCACAATGAACCAAATCCGCCTGGACCTTCAGCTCATGACCTCTGCAGCCGGGCCAGGCCAGGCTTTGGGTCTTCCCATAATGTCCCATCCTCCAGTCTCTCAGCAGCAGGCAGCTGCATCACCCTCCCCACCCTTTGACACCCCAAGGCTCTCCTCACTCTATCCCCTATAAGCCAGCAAGGGGGCCAGGATTCTAACCCAGAACTCTTGAGTCCAGACCAGCCAACCTTTCCTTCCATTGCATGGACTCCCAGCTGGAGGGGAGGGCCCTAGGGCTGAGATGTCCCTTGAGTCCCAGGGGGCCTTGGAAAGCACGAGCAGCGCTGTGCCCGACAGGCCAGGGCACCCAGCCCCTCTGTCACTCACCCTGACCCTGAGGAGTTGGTATTTTGGGGGCTTTCCAAAGAGCTGGGTGCTGGGCAGTGCACCAGTCCTTGGCTTTGTGGAGGAAAGTCCTACTGAGTGCCTGTTCTCACGGGGCTCCCCTTTAGTTCCCTCCTACCTCTGCCTTAATGCTGAACATGAGCAGCACCATCCTAGGCACTGTGGAGTGACATCAGGGAGCGGCAGGCACAGGTGTCTTCAAGAAGCTCCTCACCCTTGGAGGGTCTCTGGAGAAGCCTGGGGCTCCAACCAGGAGGAGGTTAAAGGTGATGATGTTTGGTGAGGGCCCAAGGCCAGGGCCAGGCAAGGGCAGTCTTAAAAAAGAAGAAAAACCCAAAGCAAGGAAACAGAATGTCTGTGTCTCCTCTCGGCTCCCTGCCGGGGATCCCAGTCCCCAGGGCCTCCTTCTCCCTCCAGCTGCCTTCAGGAAAAGGAGGGGGCTATGGACACCCCTGGAAGACCCTGGGGCTTCCACAGAATAAGCTGGCTGGGTACTTGGGGTCATGGGAGCCAGAGAGGGAGCCTGGTGATGCCGGCCCTCCTGGACATCACAGACATGGCGCTGGGGCTGAGTGCTGGGGAACGGGAGGGCTATGCCTCCAGCAGGCTCCCTCTGTCTCTCTCTCCATCTCTCTCTATCTTGCTTTCTTCCTCTGTCTCTTTCTTTTTATCTCTCTGTCTCCACATCTCTGTGTCTCACTCCATCTCTCTCTCTTTCTCTCCCCCTCTTCCTCTCTCTTTTTCTGCTTCTCTCTGTCTCTCTGTTCCTCTCTCTCTCTCTCTCTTTCTCTCCCAACCACACTTCTTTCCCCAATTTTTCTCTCTGTGCCTTTATCTCTCTGCATCTCTCACATTCTCCCCTTCTTGAAAAATGAGGAAAAGGAAGAGCCTAGCTAGGGATAAGTGGCTCGGGGTCTGGTGTTTCTTTGGCTCCAGGGCTGAGGTGCCCACTTGGGCTGGCCCAGCCGTTGGGGGCTCTGGGCCTGGCCCCTGGAAGGCCTTTGTTACCAAGAGGACATGGCTCACGTGGTTCTTTGGCCATCCACCACCCGCTCTACCAAAACAACACTGATGAGTCTTCGCGTAAGTGAACCAGAAACATGTGGATTGAATTTCCCTTTGACACAAACATGAGCTTGGTGGAACTGGAGCTGGGGGGAGAGCAGAGGTCACCGCATGGGCTCAAGCCCAGCGGATGTGGAGAGAGAAAAGATCTGAGCTTCTCCTGAGCCGCAGTGGCCCTGGCTTTGTGCTTGGCCTCTGGGGGAGAGGACGATGGCTGCGAAGCCTTCCAGTGAGGAAGCAGGGGACACAGCGGAGAGAGTGAAATCAGAGCCCAAGGCCTGAGGTTCAAATCTAGGTCCAGCCCTTACAGGATTCTAAGTCATTACTTCCACCAGCACAGGGCTCCGATCTCTGTTTCCAGACGCAGTCTTGGCCCATAGGGTAAGTCCTTGCCTGCTGAGCCATTTGGAAGTGAGACATGGAGGGCCCTGCTCCCCTTCCTCCCCTGGTCCCAAGAAGAGCCTTTCTGAGCTTTGTCATCAGGAGAAATGCTCTAAGAGCAATGTCAGGGCTGGGATGGACCTCAGGATGTAGGACATGGAATGTCAGGGCTGGGATGGACCTCAGGATGTAGGACGTGGAATGTCAGGGCTGGGATGGACCTCAGGATGTAGGACGTGGAATGTCAGGGCTGGGATGGACCTCAAGATGTAGGATGTGGAATGTCAGGGCTGGGGTGGACCTTAGGATGTAGATCCTTATTCCTTTCCTTCTTGACTACTCCACATCCGTAAAATGGGGAGATTGGCCCAGACAACTTTGAAGTTTTCTCCTAGCTCCAACCTTGGCTGGACCCTTTGCTCTCATGACACAGTCTCTGCCCCTGCCAAGCAGGGCACTGGGTTGGTGTGTGGCAGGCGGTCCACGTGGGTAGTGCCCTTTCTCCCATACTGAGCTCTCCCTGAAGGCAGAGCCCCTGCTGCCCTCCTCTTCCTCTGTGTACCTCTGCCCCGGGCCCTGAGTGGAGGAGGAGATGTCATTCAACCCTGGTTTTCCTGGTATCCACTTTCTGCCCTTGGTCTCAGCCTTGGTGGGACAGACTGATCAGTGGGGCTTCTGGGAATCCTCTTGTCCCCATGGTGACACAGCCTTGGGAACAGTCAGACCTGAAATCAACACGTCTGGGCCCTTGGCTCTGATTAGGCTGGGCCCCAGTTTCTTTTCATGCACACAGCTTTGTAATGAACTTCCTAGAATTTCACAAGGAATTAGACCCCAAATCTCTGCCCAGCCCTGCCGAGCTAGAGGAGTTTCCATGGGACTAAAGATTTGTATGTTTGACCAGGATTACTGGGGCTCAGATCCAGGCTGCCTGGCTGCCCCGTGGGGTGAGGGTAGGGGCTGGGGCCAGGACCAAAGAGCATGGGTAAGTCCTCTCAGGCCAAATGGTGGGCACAGAGGAGTAAAAAGAGGGGAATCTCCTGCATGTGGGCACCTCTGCCCTGCCCCCGCCTCCTTCTCCCATATTAATCTTCTTAGGGGCCTGGCTTACAAGAGCACCCCTTCCCCCCAGCTTGTATTCCTAACCAGAACATGAGGGAAGTCAACTAGACTTTAATGTGGTCCCAGCTCTGACACTGCCTGGCCCTGTGACCCTGCCTCAGGACCCTCAAGTCCTCGGCCTTCTCTGGGCCTCCAGGCCTTGACTTGGTGCTTTGCTCTCAGTATGATTGAATGATGGAGTGTTACCAATCAGCCCATCAATTACCTGTTCACTTTGGGCCAGGCAGTGGTCTAGGGGCTGGGGCTGGGGGAGACAAGGGATGAAACATCTGTCTCTTCAACACGACCATGAGGCCTCCTGGGCCTTCCCCAGCACCTGGCACATTGCAGCTGGCTGGGGGGCTTAAAGTTCATCCAATTCAACTCCTTATGACAAAAGAGGAAACTGAGGTCCAGAGAAGGGGAGGGGCTTGACCCAGGCTTCTGATTGGCAGATAGAGCCCAGGAACCAGGTCATTGTCATCGTCATTGAATCTCAGACTCTAAGAGTTGGAGGGGATCTAACCCCCTGCCTGAAACTCCTCTGCTGTGTCTACCAGCCCTCCCAAGTGGGTGTCCAGCTTCTTCTTGAAGACCCTGAGTGACAGGGTGCTCACTACCTCTCTTGCTTTGGGGGACACCTCTGTTTCTCTCACATCCATGCATCTGCTGCTTCAGCCCCTCATCTAAGGGTCCTTTACCTTGAGTGTGTCCTGGACCTCTCAGTCTGCCCTCTGGGATGCCTTGGGACCCTTCTTAGAATCACATCTACAATAACAGCAATGCTGTTTTAAGAATGACATTGAGGGAATAAACGCACAAACGAAAGTGCAAGGGGATCCATCCAAGTTCCCCAGAACCTCTGAAGTCCATCCACTAATTCTCATGGCGGCCCATGAAGGTCCACGCACCCCGGGTCTAGACAGAGGGCCAGGGGCGACTGGGCCTGGTCTGAAGCCTGGCGGCCAAAGGCCTGAGCTGTGCAACTGAGTGCTCTGCAAAGCTAGCTAATTACCTCTCCATGACCAGCCGCTTGCTGGCAGAAAGGCCTTGGAGAAGGAGAGAGCCAGGGAGGGAACAGGGCAAAGAGGCTCTGAGCCTGACGCAGCCAACCAACGCCTCCTGGGGGCACCTTTCCCTTCCCTGTCTTCCCAAGGTAGGGCCCTGGGGGTGCTGGGGATGGGAGGCAGCCCCGGACAGACAGACAGACAGACAGACAGACCCTGGGCTCTTCAGATTGCCGGCTGGAGGTGAGCTTAGAGGCCACTCGGTCCTCTGCCCATCCTCTTTTGCAGGTCACACAGGTGACCTGAGCCTGCTCCCTCCTGGCTCTCCTCCTCATCTGATCGTCCCTTCTCAGCCTCCTGGTGGCTCTTCACCAACGCTCTGTCCAAGGCGCTCTCTGTCTCACTGTGCACTCTCTCGCTTGGTGACCTCATCAGCGTGCTCCTCTGGGATCAATGACCATTCCTACGATCTCTATGTACAGCCCTCACCTTTCTCCTGAGCTGCAGTCCCACACTTCCAGCTCCTCTCGGACACCTTGAACTCGGTCTGCCCCAAACTGGACGACGCATTAGCTTTCTTCCCAGTCCCTCCCCTCTCCCTGGACAAGGCCCCGCCATCCTCGAAGCCTCCGAGGCTTAAATCCTGGATGTGTGTCGTCCTTCCAATTTGTTGCCAAAGCCCGTTAAATTTATCTTTCTAATGTCGCTCTGGTGTGCCTCTGACCCTGGCCCGCCCTGGTGCCCGGCCTTTGTCAGTGGCTGGCGGGGGTTCTTCGGCCCCAGGTCACTCCCTGCTCCATTTCACCCCTCAAGCAGCCGCCGAGGGGATTCCTAAAGCACAGGTCGGACCGCGGCTCTTTTCCCCTGTGGCTCCCCTCCATGCCGGCTGAGCCCGCAGCCTCCTGGCTGCTCCTTGGACATACCCCTCCGTGTCCTTCACGCAGGCCAGCCCCATGCCTGGGGTGCCCTCCCTCCTCCTGGCTTGCTTCCTGCCTCTGCCCAGCTCCCACTCCCTCCTGTCGGCCCCTTCTCCCCGCTCCTTCCCTGGGGTTGCCCGGCACACCCTCTGGATGTGACGCTGATGGCACTTGGCCATTTTCATGGGGTTTCCCCCATTTTAGCAAGAGGCCTCTCTGAGGGTTTTGTCCTTTCTTCGTATCCCCAGGACCGAGCCCAGTGCCTGGCACACAGGGACAGGTGAAGAAATGCTGACCACCAAACTGACCAAACTAGTCATTTTATTCAGGGGGAAGCAGGTCCAGAGAGCTGTGCTTTATCCTGCTCTTCAGGGAGGGAGGCATCCTTGGGCTATGGACCCGCTGTTCTGGCTGGGCCTCTCGCTAAGCTCCCCTGGCCCTCACCTAGTAGGGTTGGACCTGCTGGTGTTCCAGAGACCACCTGTGCCCCTAGAGATGTTTCAGCCATGGATCCAGACCTATCCTGAGAAGCGTCTTGAAGAGTACCCGTGAGGGAGCCAGGATAGGCTGGGATTCAAGTCTCGGCTCTGCTGTTTGCTGAGGCGTGACCCTAGGCAGGTCATGTCCCGCCTTGAGCCCCCCCAGTTCACAGCCTCTGTGTGAGGAAAGCCCCTGGCCACCTGCAAGGCCCAGAGACAGGCTTGTTATGGCGATGGGGAAGAGATGAGGCTCATTCTGCTCTTCCCATCCCCCTCAACGCCAGCACCTTCCCTCAGGTACAGACCTCCTTTTGTCCAGGCTCTCAAGCTGTTCCCACGCCATGTCTCCATAGAGTGGGGGGGTGCCCTGCTGAGTGCCTGATGGAGGCTGCCTGCATCATGGGGTGTGTGCGCCACGTGGATGTGGCTGTGTGGGCGGCTGGGTGGCCAGCATCCATCTGTCAATGTGCAAAGTGCCTTGGGGACTGGCCAGCTGTGGTCAGGAGGTCATCAGACACATCAGGAGCACCAGCATCTCAGCAGGGTGTGGACAAAGGGAAGGTGCCACATGGAACTAGGGCCAGAGCTGCTGGACCAAGGCGCCCCAAAGTTCTGGGATATGACCACAGGCCAACGGGGGCAGCTTCACCTCCCAAAAGGAGTCCTCCACAGCAGGATAGTGAGCTCCCTGTCCTCCAAAGGAGAACTTTGGGGGTGCTGCTTGTCAGGGTAGGGAGCCTTGGATCAGATGACCCGGTCTTTTCTTGTCCTAAGAGTCTCCCATCAGAACAACTCATCTTTCTGGAGCCCTGAAAGGTGGCAAGGGTTTTCTTCTCCCTCTTTGGATTTTGGGAATGTGTTCTGTCCATCCTCCCACTTGACCCTGTAACATTCCTATGAGGTTAGTCCCATTTTAAAGATGACAGCACCAAGGTTAAGTGGCTAATCCAAACGTGCCCAGCTAGTGCCTGAGGCAGGATTTTGGTCCACCCCTTCCTGCCTCTAAGTCCGCCTAACACGGGGTCTGCCTGGGAAGCAGCCATAGAGGCCCGACAAGTCACCGACTGATGCTATTGGAGGCCTTGAGAACTTCTGCATCCTCTTCCTAGCACTTCAAGATTGTGGGGGACAGGCAGCCAGGAAAGACCCCTCCCAAGGCCCTTCAAACGCTGCCTCCCTCCATGGGCCCCGCCTGCCCGGCTTGGAGGAAAGCAGAGATATTCTTATCAGCGGGGCCGCTGGCTTGGGCCTGGTCCATCAAATAACTAGAATTCCTTCTCTCGGACACATCTGTTCCTGATGGAGGTGAGGGCAAGAATTACAAGCATGGGGCAGAGATGGAGCATCAGGCTGATGAGGCCTGGTGGCTGGGGGAGGGGAGGCAAGGCACGCTCCTCGCCTCCAGATATGCTCCTCATGGTGCTCGGGATGTGCCCCCCTCTAAGGAGAGGAAACCCCAGGACCCAGAGCTTCTCAGCTCACCCAGCTCCTGGGTGCAGACCTCCTTCCTTTTAAAATCCCACCATGGGAAGGTGGCCCAGGGAACAGCAGCAGAGCTGGCCCCCACCTTAGGCCATCAGTCGCCCAGCCCCTCCAGCAAGATTTCCTCTCAGCCTGCTGGAGTTAGTGGAGAACCTTCTTCCACCCTGGTCAGATATTGGATTCCTATGACTCTGACCTGCCCTGACCGGATGAATGGAGAACCAGCTGTGTGACCCTGGGCGAGTCCCTTCCCCTCTGGCCTTTACCTCTCTCTTAGGCAGGATGAGGCCCGTGGGGGAGATGACCTCTGGGGTTCCTTTAGGCTTGACCCCTGTGATCCTGGAAGAAGAAATAAAATGACAGAGAAGGTTCTAAAGACTGGGCTAGAGACACAGGTTACCACAGACATGGAAAAGGGAAAAGGGGCTGCCTGGGGCGGCTGCCTGATGGACAGAGGCTGGAGAGGTGCCCGCCTGCCAAGTGTGTGCTGAGCCTCTCGCCTTCACTGCCTCTCTGGTGAGGGCAGCTGCAGCTGGGGCTGATGCCCCAGAGGGAAGGCAAAGGTTTGCCTGGGGTGGGGGGGAGCATGCCTTTCAGTGAGTGGAAATATTGGGCAGAGGGCACAGGAAGGGAAACAGGGGGCCCCATGCTTGTCCCATGAGCTCCTGAGCAAGGCTGCCTTCCACAGGCTGGTACATCTAGAGCAAGAAATACAGGAGGGGTGGAGAGAAAGAAAGGACTGAAGAAAGAGCCTCAGATTCCGGCCGGAGAGCAAGGAAGGTCCTTAGAGACCATCTCATCCAAGCTACCCATTTCACAGATAGGGAAACTGAGGCCCTGGAAAAGCCTATAACATGGCAGGGCCAGGATTTGAATCCAGGTCCCCAGTCCAAATCCAGGGCTCTCCTCAGTAGGGCAGACAGAAAGATGGTCAAGGCCGGCCCAGGCCGGCTCTAAGCCAAGGCCTGACTTGCCCCCTTTTTCCCCTTCTGAACAGCCTGAGACATTTGGCCAGAGGCCTGCATGCCCTGGCCAATCCATAGGAACATCACGCCATCTGAGGAGGGCGCCATGGCCACCCTGCCTGACCAGAGGGTCCCTTCAGCCCTCTCGAGAAGCGCCCCTCCGGTAGCCCTCCCCAGCCCGGCTCTGAGGCCCCCCAGTCTGGCTCCCCCATCCCTCTGGGCCTTCAGGAAGAGAGGCTTGGGGGCGGAAGCCGCTGTTAGCCCGGGCCAGCAGGAGGGAGGGAGAGAAGAGGGAGGGAGCCCGTGTTTTGCTCTGCCAGTGTAAACAGATTGTTTCTGTCTGCAGAGGGTGGGATGGGGTGGGGGTGGGGCCGAGCTGTCTTCTGCTTTGTTCTGTTCAGAAAAAAAGGCCCAAAATGTGGGTCACAAACCACGAGAGCTCCATGCTTCGCCTGCCTAGCACGAACCGGCCTTCCCTCGCTGGTTTCTGGCTGGCCTGGCTGCCGGAAATGGAGCCCAGGCCGGCCACTGGAGCCCCGCCTTAACGAGGGAGGCTAGGGCATGCCACTCCTCAGGCCCAGGCCCAGGCCCAGCAAGGGGGCCTCAGCCTTCTCATCCCTCCAGGCTCTAGCCCCTAGAACTGGCCCCTGCCTCATGCCCCAGGGCCTACAGTCCCCAGCCATAGGCCTCCAGCTCGCCTCTTCCCAGCTGCCCTGCTGGCCCTTTCCTTCTCTGGGCCTCAGTTTCCCCATTTGTAAATGAGGAAAGGAGGGTTGGACAAAGTGAAGTTGTTCCCCATTGGACACTTTGTGATTGTCTGATCCCCAGGCAAGGGCCCAGGGGCATGAGGCTGGGGACCTGTGGGAGCCTTGCCTGGGACCCCAAAGCAAAGACCACTTAAAATCAGTGAAAGGGCAGCAGTGGGCGGGCAGGGTCACCATGAGCATCCCAAGCTCAGGCTATTTGGGAGCAAAAGAACTGGGGTGTTGTTTTACCTGGAGAAGAAAGGGTTAGGGTCAGGGTGTCACACTAAATCAGGGGTGAGGTGATGAGGGTGGCACCAGGGTGGGTGGGGCCTGTGCCAGCAGAGAGATAGCATGAAGGCAGAAACCATAGGCCTGGGCCTCAGGTTGGATTTGGGGGGCAGCATGAGAGAGGGTATGGGGTTTAGGAAGGGGAGGATGTGGGGCTTTTAACAGGAAGAGGGAATGTGGGAGGAGAGGGGAGAAGGAAGAACATTATTACCCTTTGGACGTGTTGAGTTTCGGGTGTCTTAGGGACATCTGGTCAGAGATGTCCAGTGGAGCTGCCCCTTAGCCCAGCAGGGCTCCTCCTGGTCTTCCCCAGAGGCCGGAGGCCCTTGTGGATGGAACTTGTCCAATGTCATGTTGGACCAGAGGCCTCCATGGGCCCTTCCAGCCCAGAGAGTCTGGGGCATTTGGCATTCGAGGCTCGCCTCTGTAGCCCTGAAAGCCTCCAGCAGGGATCTCCTGCCTCATGCTCCTATGGTTCTTCCCTGGCTGACCCTGACCCTCACCTCTTCTCTGGGGGCATCAGAAAACAAGGCCCAGGATCTGACTCACTGATGGCTAATTCTCTTGTAGTGCTGAAATCAAAGGAGAGCTGGGATTGAGGGTGGGAGGGGTCACTGAGAAGACTCAGGAGGTGTTGGCCAGGGGACATGGCATGCCCAAAGTCTCGGACTGCAGTGAGAAGGCAGCACTGGGGTGCGGAAGGTCCTGGGGCCCCAGCCTGGATTAGGCTCACCAGAATGAGGCCCAGTTCCGGGCCTCACAAATGAGGAAGGATGTTGAAGAGCTGCAGAGTGTCCAGAGGAGGGGTAGGAAGCTCATTTTTCTGAGGGTCAGTTGAGGGAAGTGAAGGGGCAGGGGGGAGAGGAGAAGATGCAGAGAGGGACATGGGAGCTATCCCTCGGAAGAGGGTCTAGCCTTGTTCTCAGGGAGGCACATGAGAGCTATCCACGGAAGAGGGTCTAGCCTTGTTCTCAGGGAGGCACATGAGAGCTATCCACGGAAGAGGGTCTAGCCTTGTTCTGCTTAGGGCCTGGGGACAGAACCAGGAATAGTAGGGAGGACATTCAGAGAGGCCAACCTTACCTAAATGGAAGGATAGACTTCCTAGGAAAACCATCAGAGAGTGGAAGGAAATCTGATATGGGGGGGCGAGGACCCTCCTTTTCATGGTACAAATGAGGAAACTGAGGCCCAGAGAAGGAAGAGGATCCAATGATGGTAATGCAGCTTGCTGGGGACAGCAGAGGGCGGGTCTTTCTCAGGACCCATTCGTATCAGCTGGTCGCTAAGCTCCCTTCTGCCTTTCAAGCCTTGCCATTATTAGACCAGCCTGGGGAGAACAGAGGGCTTGTGTATGTTGGGAAGAAATGGGGCTTGAGGTGAGGCCCAGAGGGGAGGAGGAGGAACACGAGTCTCCACAGGAGTTTTTGAACCGTCAGTCAGTCAGTCAGTCAACAAGCCAATGGGGGAGGGAAGGGATGCTGCCCCAAAGGTGGGCCCAGCCACCGTGAGTTCATTCCCTGGCTTTGCTCATCAGCGAGCGCATAGAAGTGAAGGAGGCAGATGATGGGAGGAAGCCAGGGCTGGGGCTTAGCAGGATGTTATTGGGAATAGGACTAGGGGGGAGGGAATCGGGGTAGAGCACAGCAAAGAGGGGGAGGGTCCACCAAGGAGGTGAGAGAGACAGAAGGAAGGAAACTGTCCCTGTCCAGGGGAGATGGCTTGGGAACGAACTGGCAGGTCCATGACGACGATGAAGGATGGCACACAGAGGAAAGAGGGATGAAAAATGGCCAGGAGATAAAGGGTCTCCTGACCCAAGAGGTGGACTGGCTGTGAGAGACGGCAAGGTCGGGAGCGTCCTTGGTTTTTCACCGTGTCCCCACGAGCTCCATGTAGGTACCTTCCCCTGCACCATTCCCCTCCTCCACCATGTTTCTCCTCTCCCATTAGAATGGAAGTGCCTCGGGGACTGTCTTTCACAGTGCCCTCATACAGTAAGCACTTAATAAATGCATGTTGCTTGCCTCCTTGAGCATTGAGGAGGTTGGGGAACTGTGAGATGAGGGTGTCTGAGATATCACTACACATGCTGAGGTCCCCTGGTATGAGGGTACAGGATGGGAAGGAAAGAAAGCCGTGACGAGGCACCAAGCCCACTGAGGAAGGATGGGCCAGGGATCTGGAAATGTGGTCACCAGGATCCGGGTTGAGTGACAAGTCTGGAGACAGCAAATCCCAAATTTGGTGAAGATGGTAGAGGGAGAGCCCGGAAATGGCAATGAGGAGCGAGGAGCGTTCCGGCTCTTCCTCATGACCGGCAAGTCTGGCCAGGGAAGCCCCATGGTTGGCAGGGAGCCAGAAGGTGGAAGGAGTGAGAAGGAGGTCTTTGGAGATCCAGGGGAGCCTTGGGAAGCAAGGGACAGTAAAGCAGAGAGAGGGGGCCATGGGCAATGGTTGGCTCCGTGGTGGTCGTTACAATCAGGGAGCACAGGATAATTGGGGGGTTTGGGCTTGACCTAATGAGGCGCCCCAGCTGTGGAAGAGAGGGAGGGATGAGCCTTGGTGTGGGAGCTGAGGGCAAGGAAGGAAGCAGAAGGAGCCTGGGGCTTGGTGCCTGCAGGTGGTGGGACCCTCAGCATCAGGAAAGTGGGTGGGCTGGGGATGAATAGGCTGAGTTTAGGGCTGGACACACTGGCTTTCAGGGACTGGAAGAATCTCTCAGCGAAGTTCTGACGGAGGTAAGGGGTGTCATTCTCTGAAGAAAGGCTGACTCGGTCTACCAACGGTAAGCCTGCTAGGTTGAAGTGGTTCTGGACGTCCCCCCAACCCCGTGCCCCCATCCTCATGGGTTCTCCTTGGGTCCACTACCGAGTTCTTCAGTCGAGAGCAGGCAAAGAGTGGGTTCTGCCATTTTTTGGGTTCTCATGGGCAGTGTCATCGAGGTCTTCAGCAGGGTGAGCTCAAAGGACGGGCCAAGGAAGAGGGCACAGGGAGAAACGTGTGGGGAAAGGTCTCCTCCCTCCTGCCCACTCTCCCCTCTTAGACATCCTGCAAAGGCCGTCAGAGGTAAGTTCCCAGAGTGTGGACCTGAATGTCAGGTCATGCAGAACGTCCCTCAAGAGCCCCCGGGGCTCCCTGGTCCAACCCTCTTCATCCATCAGGCTTTCGACATCTCCCACCATCTGGACCTGGGGCTCCTTGTGGACCATCCCCTGAAGAGTTCCCTGCCTCCACTGCTGCCCTCCATCCATCCTGTCTGCCCACGAGTCCTGCCTCTCACCAGGCCTTCACTCCAATGCTGTCAATGGCTTTCTACTGTCTAGTGTTCAGGGTCCTTCACCAGAAGGCCCCAGGGCTCCTGCAGGGCCTTCGGCTCTCTTCCTCTGCCAGCCCCTGTGCTCCTCCTGGTCCTTCTGAGGAGCTCTGCCCTCCAGCGGGGCCCTTCTCCTTCCTGTCCCTGCCTCCCAGGCTAGAGCCACCAAGAACCGCCATTTTCTTTCTTTCAGACTGGCCTTGGCTCTGTCCTTCACCCCCTCAGGCCTAAAATGGCATCCCTGGTTCTCCCCATTGCCCTGTCTTCCAAGGCTTACCTCCTCTCCCTGTCTGACTTGGTGCCCCCCCACCCCGTTTCTCACTTCTCTGCCGAACCCACTATTCAGACCCTGTTGCACTCTGTCCCATCCTATCTTGTCCTAAGTATCATTGGAACCACTCTCTGTCTCCCAGTCTCCTCTCCAGCATCTTCAGGATTCATGGAGAGCTGAGCCTATCAGCCATGGGGTTCCCTCCTCATCTTTCTCATGTGATCTTAGTCCTTTTCCAGGTGGATTTTCAGAGTACCAGAGTGTTAATCCAGGGAGAATAAAGCAGGCATTTCAGATTCTGTGGTGGAAAGGCATCCCTAGCCTAGAAGCTGGTTGAATTGAGCTGTCCACAAAGAACCAAGGGATGGCTGCAAGCACCTGTCAAGGCCCCCTTATTTCAGGCATTCTTCTCCCCACTCCCACATACTTCCAGCCCAAAACAAGGCTGGGAGCACTTGGTAGAAATGAATCTGTCTTTCAGCAAGAGCACAGTGGGGTGCCCCTCCCCACTGAGGAGATTGGATTCCTGCTTTAAGCAAGGGGATCAGGGTGGGGAGGTCATCCTGTCCTCAGAGAAGGTGCCAGACCCCTGGTGCATCCAAAGAGTGCTCTTCTCCTCTCCCTCCCCATCAACCTCACCGTTTCCCTCTCCACCCCCTCCCTGTAAGGATCCCAGGAGGACAAAGGAGAGCCAGAGACAGAAGGCGAGAATAACTGGTTGCTTTATTGATAATGCAAGTTATAATATCTGCAAAACTTGAGAAGAGAGAGTTTTGCATATTAATTAAGCTGAGCCTACATAAATGAATCCATCAGCCTGGATACAATATCTCCCCCCATCCCCTGTTGTACAAAACAGAAGCCAATAACAAGTATTGAACCCCCAGGTTTAACGGTCTTTGAGTGATGACAAAGCCAGGAGAGGAAAGGACTTCTCCTGTTGGGTCATCCAGAAGCATCTGGGGAAACCCACCAAAGACCAGGATGGAGATGAAGGGATCAGACAGGATGGTTCTGTCAATGGGATCCAGGGGTGTCAGGACCGTGGAGAGCGCCGTGGTCTTGGCATGGCCCTGGGCGGGGTGACGCCACTGAGAAAAAGCTTCTCTGGTCAGCACCTGGTAGCTGATGTTGGCGGAGGGCGGCTAACCCCCTGGTGCGCAACTGCCCAGGTGGGAGATGGGGCAGCCTCAAGGATGACAGATGATGCCAGGAATCAGTAGCTTCTGCCCTGGGCTCTGCTCACATGGAAGAATAGCCCAAGGACAGAGTTTCTGAATCGCTTTTGTTCAAAATTGTCTTGGCTTTTGGAAGCCAGTTGGTGTCCCAATTCTAATTTCACCGAGGTTGTTGCTACCTCAGTAGTTTTTTTAAATGTGTTTTCTTAGGGTTTTAGAAGCCAATTCATAATCCAGTGATGTCCAATTGAAGCTCAAATGTTCCAAATTTTGATAACATGGTTGCTGCCTCAGCAAAGAGATGGTTTTGGTTGTTATTTTAACTAGGTTCAGAAGAAGCCAATTGGTGCCCAATTAATGGCCAAATGTTGCTAAGACATTTGATTAGATAAAATTTGGTTTTAATAAGTATGTTACTGATCAATTTATATTACTCTTCACCATTCCCATTATTGAGGCTTTTAAAAAATGTGTCTGCCATCTATTTGGGGGTTAGCAGGAGTCCCCGAAGGGCTCTATCTCCAAGGAACCTACAGGGTTGGTTATTTTGGGTCTCTGCCGGTTGAAGGCAGTTTCTGGTAGAGTGGCTGAACCGAAAGCCAAGGTGGGTCGGGAAACCTTTCGGTCCAGTCACCCTCCTATCGACCTTGGAGCTGGCGGCCTGGCCACTCGTCCCTTAGACACATGTGTCCAAAGAAACCTGCTGACTAACCATGAAATTCTCTGTGAGATCTCTGCGGTGTGACCAGCTCTCAGACGTGATCTCTCCCACCAAATTTCCCCAAGAGACTGGAACAGTCTCTCTGGGTTGGAATGGGGGGAGGTTGGGGAGTGAGTTTGGGTGGGGAACTAGAAGGAAAGAACTGTCTCCCCAAAGCCTTGAGAATGGACATGAAAGGAGGACCACTTTTCTCCTTGACAGAATGGTAACCTTCCTGCCTGCAGCCCCCCAACCCTTCTGGCATGCAGGCTGAGTGATGAAGTCAACCGACACCCACTGGGAAGTGGCCTTCAGCAGGCACCCAGGAGCTTAGCTCTGCCCCTCAGTTCCTGACCATTCCAAGGGTAGGGTCCCCCAACTCGCATTGTCTGCCCCCTCCCCCTTGCAAACAGGATAGTAACAATATTCCACAAAGTCACACAGAGATCAATATGGCACCCCACTCTCACTCTCAGCCCAGAGTGCTGGAGAAAGCAACAAAGGAAAAGAAAAGGAAAAGAAGAAAGGATTCCCAGCAGGACTCTGGGGGCCCCTGCTCCACGAGAAGCAGGCAATGGAGGAGGCCTGGGCTGTCGTTCTATGAGACACCCCTTCCTGGTATCTTCGAGGGAGGCATGCCCCCCTCCAGGACTGGCTCTCAGCTTAATTAAGGTTAATAAGGAAAAAAAAAGGATTATATGCAAATATATGAGGAGGCAGCAAGAGTGATACTCTGGAAGAGGCCAGGTGACACTTTCATGCCCTTCACTTGAGATGGCACTGAGTATCTTTGGGGCTTTTTCTAAGCCTCCCCTTTTTTTGGGGCTTTTTTATCGTTTTAATATTTTTTAACATTTATTTTTATTTTTATTATTTTTTTGGTTCAAAGCAAAAACTATCCAAGCTGTTCGGTGCTTGCCTTAAAGCAAAACTACGTTGCCTTAAAAAAAAAAAAAAAGAGAGAGAAAGAAGGAAAAAATACCCCAGTGAGAAAAAAAGTTGATATAAATTTGAGAATTTGCTCTCCTGGGTTTTAGACCTGCAATCTGCAATTCATTCATGACTCTCTCTGATTTCCCACTCTTCCAAAAAAAAAAAAAAAGAGAGACATTTCCCCCCCTCCCCCAGCACCCCCACTCTCTCCCTCCCCCTGCTTCATCCCTGTTCCACTCCTGCTCCCCGGCCCTGGCTTTCTGAGCGGGGAGCTGTCTTTGGAGAGGAGCTGGAAGGGGACCTGGATGAAGCTGCTGGTGGCTGCAGGGCCTGCCTGGAGGGGCCGGGGTCCTCTCCTCCCCCACCACGGCTTTGGACCAATCTCATTCCTCCATGCTTGTGTATCCCTCCATTACAAAATAAATAAAAGGAGCTGATCTTCCCCCAGGTTTTTGGTTGTACGTGTTTGTAGAATGCCTCTCGGAGTGCCGTTCTGTTCAGGGCATGTATTGGCTCAATGGTGCATGGTTACTGAGAAATGGATAGAAGAGGGTCCTGGAGCTGAGGGGGGCCATCAGCACCCCCTCGGACTGCGGCAGATGAGGGCAGGAAGGCGGTCAGTCAGCTGTCTAGCTATTTGGAGGTTGGATTTGGAAGCCCAGGCGAGGGGCAGGGTTCTGGTTCTCACCCTGACCTGCCCTCCCCGCAGGAGGAGGGCTGGTCAGAGCGCACCCCCAGGAGGTAATGCCTCCTCAGGCTGGGCCTGCTGGACAGGGAGGCCGAATGGTCCAAATCAAAATGCTGGAGCCTCTTGCCACCCCCAGCTCTGGCTTTTGTGGTCGCCCCAAGAGGAGGAATCCCACCCTCAAGAAAACGAGGCTCAAAAGCAGGATTCCTCCCTCCTCCCCACCCTCAGCCTGACCGTGCCCACAACCTTTCGAGAAGGGGCAGGGCCAGGGGAGAAATGGGGGGAGGGGACTAGAGGCGCTGGGGGGTGGGGGCGGGGAGGGGACAAAAAATGGAGGCCAAGGGACTGATTTTTGTAGGTAAAGAATGATACAGAGCGGCACTGGAGAAAGCTATAGAAAAAAAAGCTACCTGCTGTGTGAGAGAAGGGGGTTGGCAGGATCTCTGAGGGGGAAGGCAGAAGTCTGAGAGGATGAGCCATCTTCCAGGGAAGCCCAAGAATGCCTGGTGATCCTGGATCTGGAGGGCACATGTTTGGGGTATCTGCCAGAGTCTGGTAACCCTTCATGGAGATGTGCGAGTGTGTGCATGGGCGAGTGTGTGCTCAGAAGTGTAAGTCAGGTGTGAGGGCACATGCTAGGCACATGCATGTATGTGAGTGAATGTGTGTGTGTGTGTGTGTGTGTGTGTGTGTGTGTGTGTGCTCGAGTCTATGTGATGAGGAAAGTGGGGAAGAGTTCACCAAACCGTGTGCCTCGGAAGCAGGAAGAAAGAATCGCATTCTCCTACTTTTCTCCAAAGGAAAAGCCGGCTGCCCAGGTGTGTCAGGATTTGCCCTCTCACCGTTCCCTAATGAGGTGTTCCTTCCCCTTCTGTCCCGGCCAACTCACTTTAGCACCATAAACACACTGATGTAGGAGCACTGGGGTCCCCCGGCTGACGCCACACAAAAGAGGGATCGGCCAGATGGAGCTCTTTTGCCGAAAGATGACACAGGGTCTAGGCCTGGGCTAGACCAAGGTGAGCCTTGGCAAAGGCAGCTGGACGCCCTTGCCGAGGGCACAGGGACCCCGGCCCGTCTGCTCTGCTCTCTAGCTCAGCCTCCTCTCTGCCTCTCTCTCACTTGTGGATGCTCAAAAGATGCAAGTAGGCACGGAATATTGTAGCTTGGCAGAAAAGTGAGTGGACCAGAAACCTGAAAATGGACTGTCAGCCTGGGGATTCCTCCTCAGGGATGGTAGATGGTGGGAAAGGAGCAGAGAGCATGAGGTTGGTTCAAAAAAATGGGTGGTTTGGGGGTTGAGTTTTAGAATGTGCCAATGAAGAGAATCCCCAGTGAGTGATAGTGGGTAGGGAGGCATCACATCTATAGGGGAGGCTCGGGTGCCCCTGCCCTGGCTGAGCTCCCAGTGGAATGGGCACTGGATCTCCCCTCCAGGGTGCAGCACCCCACAGCCTCTCTTGGTGGCTAGGCCCTCTCCTGCTGCTGCTGTAGAAGTCCACAGTCCAAGGCCAATCTGACTGGGGAGCGTGGGAGGAGAGGAGAAGCTGAGCCCACGGGGACTTTGGGTGTTTGGGCTCTTTGAAAAATCCCATAGACATGATAGCGGCCAAGGCCAAGACCCCGGAAGGCATGGCGGCCCGCACTGTTGGTGCCAGCGTGATGGCCGGATGCTGCCTGGAGATGACCAGGGAGGCAGCTACTCAAAGCCCCTTGGCTTCAAGGAGTGGGAGGAGAGGGGATGAAGTGGTGTGGGGGGTGTGGAAGAAAGACATTTGGAAGAAGAGGCCAAATTTGTTGAGAGAAAAGGAGAGAGAGTTTAGATGAAGAGGAATCCGATCCCAGGGGCAGACAGGCAGGTACCCAGGTTACTTCTGATTGGCAGGTTTTTCGGATGAGGCATCAGTGCGGATGGGGTCTTCGCTGGGCAGGGTGATCAGGGGACGGTGACGCTTGGCCTCTCTGATCGCCTCCAGCGCCTGGGCTCTCAGCCGGTCCCTGCGGGCACGGAGGAGGGCAGGCAGGCCCCTCCTGAGGCGACGGGCTGACTTCTGCCAGGTGTCAAGTCTGAAGAACTTACCCACAGGGAATCTAGGGAAGTTTTCCTGAGGGCGAGAGGGGTAGGAGGAAGGAAGAGAGCAGAATTCAGGTAAAGGGCGAGAAGAGCAATGTGATGATGCAGGTGGGTAACAGGCCCAGAGCAGAGACAAGCTAGAGTGGTCTGATCAGAATCAGTGAGTCTTCCCGGGAAAGCGGTGAGCAGCCAGCCTTGGGAGCCACTGAGGATGGGGGCAAGAAGGAGAGGCCTTGGACAGCAGTCGGGACCTCGGGCAGAACTCAGAGAAATGCTCGGAGCTGAATCTGAGCTGGGGGCTCTCAAGGCCAAAGCTAAGCCACAAAGATCCCCAGGGGGCCCTCCACCTGGTCCCCTCTGCCGGGGGCTGAGGTAGTGCCCGCATTGCCTTCCCAGTGTCAGCCAGCTCCCCAGGGCTTGTGAGAGCAAGCAGAGGCCAGAGATAGGAACTGTCAGGGACAAAGCTGACTCTGCAGGCCTGGCCTGCCTGGCCGCTCCCCCTCTGCTCATGGAAACACCTCTGAGCAGAGGGAGAAACCCAGAGACAATGAACAAATCCACTCATTCTTCTTCCCTGCCCATTAGTGGACAGAGCTGGTAATCTGCCCACTCCTATTAGCCAACTTCTTCACCTCCCTCTGGGCCGGGGATGAGGGAGGCCCTGCAGAGGCTGGATTTCTCCCATCTGGCCATGACCGACAAGGCACCTTTGGGGCCCTCTCACCGCCCACCACCCACCATTCACATCTCTCAGCTCATTCTTGTTCTCAGAACCATCCCCAACGGCAAGGCAGGCAGCCTCTCCTGTCTCCATTTTGTGAAAGAAGAAAGTAAGGTTCAAAGGGAGAATGTGGCTGGCAAAAGTCGCACCGTGAGTCCCCGGGAGAGTGGGGAATGGAACCCAGTGGCCTCCCTGGGCACGGCGTGGCCTTGGACCACATCCAAATGCCATTGCTGATGGCATGGCAAAGCTAAAGAAAGTGGCTGGTTCTGGTTCTGAGGCGCAAGCCTGAGGCAAGGGCAGACTGCTGTGAGCGCAGGAAGGCAGGGGGTCCCCAGAAAGGCCCCTGGGCTGGCGCCCTCCTCTGCCCCCCTTCTCGGTCTGAGGGCCTTGGGGAAGGCCAGGGCTTCTGAGGAGGGCCCTGTTCTGCCTCATCTCTCATCTGGCTTGGCCCCAGGGCTGGGGGTCTGCGGGCACTGACCGGGAGGGCCATCATAGAGGCTGACAGGTCTCGCTCGGACTTGGCGGGGGTGGCACAGTAGGTCTCCAGCAGAGCCAGATCGCAGCTGCGGAAGCAGCATTCTTCCACGATGCCGCGGTTCAGGCGGCGGCTCACGCGGCTCAGGGGCCTGCCAGGAAGGCCTGGAGGAAAGAAGAGAGAGCCCTTCAGCCCCGGCTGCATCTCAGGGTGGGCAGATGAGCACTCCCAGGCGGGAGTCCAACCCACGAGGGAAAGAGGCCAGGCTGTGGCCCTGGCCGTGCCTGCAATCAGGGACAGAGCCCGAGGTGCTCCTGCCAGCCGACGTGCCCCACATCCCCGTGGCCCTGCCTGCGGTCAACGGCTGAGGCCTACTGTGTGCACAGCTCTGGGCCAAGCGCTGGGGAGGCCACGGGAGGAGGAGGAGGAGCCCTGGCCAGACGAGGGGAAGTCCGTGTCCAGGACACAAAGGTTCAGGAGGATCTGCCCGACACAGGGCTCTGCTGTCACCAGGCATTCTGAGACAGGCAGGGGCAGCTGGGCCTGCCGCCCTGCCCATTTTACAGTGAAAGAAAGTGAGCCTCCAGCTGACGCCATCAGGGCTTCCTTGAAGCTAAAGGAGCTATGTTATGCCCATTAAACAGATGACTTCCAGTGACTTGCTCAGGGTCACACAGGGAATAAGGGCAGAAGGACAAGTAAAGATTCCAGAGCACCAGAATCCGACCCAAGCCTAACTCCTCAGGAAGGAAGGCTCAAGAGACCTTAAGGGTAGAGCCCCTCGCCCCAATTGAACAAAAGGGAAACTGAGGCCCAGAGAGGGAAGGCAATCTTAGAGACTGAGTCCCAGAAGCTCAGGCTTGCTCCAGGTCAGCTCGGGAACAAGAAGCAGAAGCCTCATTGACACAGTCCCCTCGGCATGGCTCAGAAGCAGGCTATAGGGGTGTTTGGGAAGCCCCCGGGCAGCGTCAGAAAATCCCTAATGGACCTGGCAGTACTGGCTCGCAGAAGCAGGGCAGCTCAGCTGCGACTGCCGTGTTAAAGAGACTGTGTCCCAGATCCTTCGGGCAGCCGGATGGAGGCTGGAGTTCTCCCTAGTGGGGCCACAGACGGGACGCCCCAGCTCTCCACCTCACCAACCCCACTGCCCTGCCTGTGGACCGCACCTGGGCTCTGGCTGGCCCTACCGCCTGGCCTGGGAGAGGCACCTATGGGGTGTTGCAAAAGAGGGCGAGGAAGAAGACGGGAGGGGAGGAGTGAGTCGCCTTAAACAATCCCCAATCCATCTCTCCCCCCATCCTCTCCCTCACCCCCATTGTTCCAGGGGGGCTAAGCTACAGTGAGGCTTCTCATCTCCCTACACCCAGACTAGTGAGGATCCTTCCTCTCCCACCCAGCCTCCACTGTCTGAAACTCAGCCAAGTTTCCCCCCACTGAAGAAGTGTGGATCTGGGAAGTGCCCCCAGGCAGTGTGCTGAGGCCAGGCAGAGCTGTGGGCATGAGAAGAAGGTCACAGAGACACAGAACTCCGCTCCTCTTTTCACTGCAGACACTGACCAGCTCCTGCCTTTCTCACCAGCAGGAGGGAGGGGAAGGAAGGGGAGAGAGGGGAGGAAGAGGCGGGCTGGGGGAAGCCTTGGACTCTTCATCCCGCAATAGCGAGCCTGGCCCAGTGCTGTGCACACAGCAGGCGCTAAGTCACTCGATCCAACCCCGCAGCCTTTATTAAGCGTCAACTGTGTGCAGAGCACTGTGCTAAGCACTGGGGGAGACACTCAGAGAATAACAAGAAAGGACTGACAAGGAAAGACAGGCAGGGGATGCAGAGGAGGCCGGTGGGGGGGATGGAGAGATGGGGAGATGGGGAGTGGAGGGAGGGTGGGGGGTAGCCCTGCCTGACCGAGGTCCCTTACGGAGGAAGGCTAGCTCACTGGGGCTGAGTCCCGTGCTGCTCCCACTTGGGCGATTGCACACCCTCACGCGCACACTCACGCGCACACCCTCACGCACACCCTCACGCGCACACACTCACGCGCGCACACTCACACGCACACACTCACGCGCACACACTCACGCGCGCGCGCACACGCCCCTTAAGCAATCAAGCAGGCAGCAGCAGCATCAAACAAGCCCTTGACTATCACCAGCCTTTCTCCCCCGCATGAGCCAAGACTGTGCCGCCAGTCTCAACCACAGGCCCTCCTTTGTGATCCGGGCTCCTGCCTTTGCCATCCTGAGACTGAGCCCAGGAGCCTTGTTCTGCTCCCTTAGTGCCCACCCCCCAAAATGCCTGGCTCCTTTCACCCAGTATCGTTGTGTGCAGCCGCAGAAGCCAAGAATGTGCCCCGTCAGCACCCAGAGAGGGGAGCTCAATTCTTATCAGCTGTTGGAAGGAGGAACCAGGAGCCGTTTAGAAAGCAGGCTGAGCTCCGCTCCCCAGCCCACCCCCTTGCTGTGGCGGCGGCAGCGGCGTGCTGACTCCCTTCCCTTGACTGCAGCGTGTTGCCTCCTTCCCATCTTCAGAGCCCCGGCTGGTCTTTCTCTCTAGGGCTTCCTCTCCCAACCCCCCTCCGCATAGCAGGCTGGGCTCTGGAGAGGCTTGGCAAGAAGGGTGGGCATAGATGGCTTCTGTCTTTGGGGAGGCTTCCTGCATCTTGCAGGAGCCAGGCCCTTCCTCAGGGAGGGAGGCTAAGTGGCCCCAGGCATTCTCAGAGACCCAGCAGGACCCTATTCATCAGGGGAAAGTGGGGGGTGGGGGTGGGCAGCAGAAAGTGATATACCAGCGAGGCACAGCTGTCTCCCCCTTGGCCCAGCAGAAATACTTGTAAGGTCTCACAGGACTTTCATTTTACAAACAAGTTAACTGAATCCCAGGAAGGGAAGAGACTTGCCCCAAGTCCTGTGGGTCAAAAGAAGCCAGAAAGGGGTCCCCAGCTGCCACAACAGCCCATGTGGTTCTCTTCCTCATCCTCTGGCTAAGAGCTTACTGCCAAGTGGCTTTGGAAGTCCCTCCGTGCTCCACCTAAGGGCTGGGACTTCAATGCACCTTAAACACCACCTTGGTCCCATTTTACGCGGGAGAAAATTCAGACCCCAGAAGGAAAAGAAACTTGCTCATGGTAGGAGAAGAGAAGAGAATGGAGGTGGGGGCAGGGAGAGACAGAGACTGGGAGAGATAAAGAGGAGGGAGAGTGATACACAGAGGGAGAGAGATTAAGAAACTGGGAGAGACACATAGAACTAGAGAGCAAGAGAGACAGCTCCTGGAGGAGACAGAGAAAGAGAGGAGGGAGAGAGAGAGTGGGAGAGACAGAGACTAGAAGAGAGAAAGGAGAGAGAGACACAGAAAGGGGGAGAGAGACAGAAAGAGAGAGAAAGAGAGAGAGAGAGAAAATCTCTCAGAGGGTCCAGCAGCATTAGCCCACTACCACTAGCACCCCAAAAAGGAGTGGGTAAAGACAGATAGAGCCTGGAATCTGCCATCCCAGAGGGGAACAATGCTAGAATCTGACTCTTTTCCAGAACAGCCAGGGCAGGCAAGAAAGGAAGAGGGAGGGAGAGACAGATAGACAGTAACAGCATGCAGTGACCAAGACAGAGAGAAACAGAAAAAGTAGAGTGTTCTTGGGAGGTATCTCCACAGGAAGTAAGACCAGAGGCTCAAAGAAACCCTTGGCACCAGGCAATGGGGAGACAGAGGCAGAGATCAAGAAAAGCAGAGAGATAGAGGCATAGACATAGATAAGAGGAGGCAGAAAGACAGAGATAGGCAGACAAAGAAATGGAGACAGAAGGAGGAAAAGAGAAAGAGATGGAGAGACTGAGACAAAGAGAAGTGGACAGACAGGGACAGAAAGAGGCAGAAAAACAGAGGAGTCAGAGAAACAAGTCGGCAGATAAAGAAACGGGGACAAGAAGAGACAGAGAGAGACAGGGTGAGAGAGCCAGAGATGGGCAGAAAAAAGAGACAGGGACAGGAGAAGGAGGCACAGAGACCATGGAGTAGGGACACAAAGAGCAGGAGAGGGAGACAGTGATAGGTAGCGATAGATACAGACAGGCAGAGACAAGGGGAGAGGGAAAGCCCCTCCCTAGGCAGGGAACAGGACTAGCCGAGGTCCGGCCGCCTAGCCTCCTCCTGGGTGTGTTCCCTCCGGCAAGGCGGGAGCCTCCCCCCCTTACCCCATTCTTGCATTTCTATACCAGCTCCACAGGGAGCCAGGCAGGCAGACAAGAAGGTGCCTCGGCCGCAAAGTTTCTCCGAGGGGTTTTCTATTCATAGGATCACCGGCTTAATGCTGAGGCCAGTAGCCCCAAGTCCGGCCCCTCATTTTTGAGAGAAAGAATTGGAAGAAGCCCAGAGAAGGGCAAAGACTTGCCCAGTCACACCGTTAATAAATGACAGAGCTGGGCCCTCCATCTGCTAACTCTCCATGCTAGCCTCTGCTTCTGTTCATTCTGACTTGAAGGTCTCAAAACAACCCCAGACTGCCCCAGACTCTTCCGGCACTGGGAAGGCTCCCCTTTCACTCAAATTCACTTCACGAGCAGAGGCTAAATGCCTCAAGTTAAGCCATCCTTCCACACCAAGCCATCAAACCAAGTTTTCCTCTGGCTAACTTTCACCTCGCTGAGGGTGCAGCAGCTCTGGAAGGGTGGGAGCCTGCAGGGTTCTGTGTGGGGCATCCCCCACACCTACAGTCTCCTCTCTTCCAAGGGCTGTAGCCCAGAACACTGGCAAACTGATTGTACACATCTAAATACAATTTGCATGTCATTTACAAAATCACATACCTTGTCAGCAGAGTCCTTGAGCCAGTTCCAAGATGATAGATGGATGGGAAAGGTTACCTACCTGAAGTCCATCCACCCTTCAGATCACAGAGAGAGACCGTCCCCAGCAGTGGGTGGTCTCACCCAGCCAAAAGCAGGGATGTATCTCTGTGTGTGTATCCTGTTTTTGACTAAAAGTGGAAGCCCCCAAGAAAAAGACTGCTCTTTCTCCTCCTGCCCCCTACACTATGGCTAAGACAGGGCTTGGCAAACAACAGGCACTCACTCACTAGAAAGCCTAGCTGAGGGGGCATGAAGCAGCCTTTATCTCAGGGAAGACTGGGTCTTTTCCACCTATATCCAGAAATGAGCCTACGCTAATGCAATGTACCTTGAACTGGGAAACCCTGGGCTGAGTACATGCCCACCCAATTCATCTCACTTTCTCCAGCCTAGCCCAGCTCCAGGGCACTCCATCAGCCTGACCTTGACACCCCCACCCCACCCCTGAGAACCACTTACTGAAATAGAAGCCGCGGTCGCCACACACAAACTGGAGAGTGTCTACCAGCTCCCCACCACAAAGGGTCTCACTGGGGCGGTAAGCAGCGTTGCAGCACGAGGCAAAGGCCAAAAAGGTGAGTGATAACAGCAACATCTTCTTCATTGGGAAACCCATCTGTGGAGAAACCCCAGCCCAAGATTAGTTCACTTACACAAGCAAGACCGTGGTGGTAGGTGTCCACCCTGGATCCCAAGTTGGGCTGGGAGAAAAGGGCATTTGTCTCCATCCTTGAAACTGTTTCCTAAAAGAGAGGACTGGGGTGAAAGAACATAATAGCTGCTTTTGGGAAGAGCTGTAGGGGGAAGAGAGAATAAACTTGTCTCTTTGGCCCCAGGGGAGAGAGGGGGGACAGGGTGCGATGGCTGGAAGAGGCAAAAAAGATAAATTAGGCTTGATGTCAGAAAAAATTCCCTTCATCAGAGCTGCCTCAAAATAGAGCGGGCTGCTTCAGGAGGTAAGCGGCTACCCATTGCTAGAGACATTCAAGTGGAGGCTAGATGCCCACTTGTCGGGTGAGGCTGCTCTGGTAGGGGCTTGAAGGGAAGATTGTCTCCGAGGTCCCTTCCAGCTTGGAAAGTCAGTGGAGGAGTCTGCCTCAAGCTCTCCCTTCTCAGCACTCAGAGCCTCTTAGCTTCGGATGTGAGGCTTGCTTCCCCAGATATACCATGAGCTCTTCGAAGGAAATGAGGCTGTCTTCTGTCTCTCCACCAGTGCCCAGCAGAAGGCTTGGAGGGTGACTGCTCCACTCTCAGTGATCTCCGCAACTGAGAGCTGATCTGTGCTCACACATTTATGTAGCCCCCAGCCCCCAAAGCCCAACCCAGCCCATAACCACGCCCCTGCTTGTCCCTCCCTAGTCTCCTCCTACTCCTAGCTCCGCCCTCCAGCTCAGCCAATGATATCAGGGTCCCTAAGAGGCGCCCTGGAACAATTCCCAGATGATATCACCATTACCTGGGTCCTCAAGGATTTGCCAGAGTGGCACCTCCCCCTTCAGCCCTAGCCCAGAGACCCAAGGCTTCAGGGATCCAAAATCAGTGTAACCCTGCCTCATCTGGGTCTGTGCTGCCTAATGGACCCTAACTAACCATTTGGACATGCGGGGCTCAGCCTATAGGGGGCCTTTCCCTATCCTGCCTGATTCCTGGGCAAAAAGCCCCCTCCTACCCAGAGATAGCACACAGATTTCATGAACTCCTCCAGACGTTGGGCCATCTACAGGGATACTCCAAGATTAATGTGGCTACCCCATCCTCCCCCAATACTTGGTCTAGCTGTTCTGTACCTCAGTTTCCCTATGCCAATGAGCAGCACCTATGAGGGAGCTGAGAGAGTATTTTATAAAGTTAGCAGGTGGCAGATCTGGGCTTCAAACCCAGGTTTCCCAGCTCAGTCCCAAACACTCTTACAGCCCACATTTTCTGGGTGGGGAAATGTCAGGCAGCCCACTCCCAGAGAAGTCCCTAAAAGGCAACCAGGCAGAAAGTCCTGAGGATCAGGACTTAACAAAGGGAATGGTCTGGTCTAAAGAAAACTTCAGGACCCTTGTTCATCATGGGAACACAGTGACCAGCTCCCTCTCAAGGTTATCATGTCTGTGCCCAAGACTTCCTTCCTTGCACCGCCTCCCAAGCCTCTTCTATGGACTCTCAGAAGGAGCCAACATTCTTTCTAAGGGATCTGGGGCAATGTGGTCTGTCTAGTGGGAGGAACACTGATATTTGAGTCCAAAGACACTGAATAATAGCTCTTCCACTTGAGTTATATGACCTTGAGCCTTTCACATCCCTTTTTTGAACCTCGGTTTCCTATTATGTCAAATGGGGGCAATAATTCTTATATTATCTACCTCCCAGGATAGGTGTGAGGACATTGTACATACAGTAAATAGCAGAGAAGGAAGGGAGGGGGGAGAAGGTCCTTATCATTGAGCTCCTGACCCCCCCCACACACACACAGAGTGATATCTGCTTACTCCTGTCCTGTCTGGCCTCCCTGCTTACCCTGGGTCCTTCCTTCCCTCTATAAGTCTCTTTCAGCCCTTCCTTGAGCTCTCCTCAATGGGAAGACCTGCCTTCAATTCCCAGGCACCTTAGGTGAGTGGGCAGTGCTAGGCACCTCAGAGAACAGACGCCGGTGCAAGACTTGGTCTCCAGCCTAGAAGGGTTGGATTCATTAAGGGAAGGAGGGTGAAAACTGCAAGGCAAACAGAAGCCTGCCCAAGTTTTCTGAAGACAGTTGGCCAGTTCCCGGGAAGGATTGGGCAAGTCAGTTTGAGTAACCTCACTTAACTCCTCCCTGCTTTGTTGCTCCCCATCCCTCCCTCCCTGGCTTCTGAAATTCCTCAGGCAGACCCACCAGAAACAGCTTAGCTAGAGCTAAGTTGCTGGTAAGTCAGAGGTGGTGGCCTCTGAGGACCCTGACCAGGGACATTCCCTGCACCCTGGGAAGGAAGAAGAGGTGACTGACAGCCTTGGTACAGAGTGTCCAAAGATGAAGACAGTCCCAATTATGGAGAAGCCTGCCACCCCCCAATGCTGACCACTGCTGGGTAGAAGAGTCATGACACCAGCGGGTAGGGAGGGAGCTAGAGAAGGAGGATGAAGAGGGAATGGGGGAGGCACCGAATCCATCCTCCGTAATGAGGGAGGTGGGAGAGACAATTCTCTGGTTTCCTTTCCTCTACCTGGACTTATTATAAGCAGAAAGCACTTTATAAATGTTTGCAGAATTCACACTGATTCAATTGAATTCAAATATATTGCATTGCGTTGGACTGCATTGCATAAAGAAAGAGGGGGGAGAGTGGAGAAGGAAGGGGAGATGAGGGAAGGGGGGGTGGGGAAGAAAAAGGAGGGGGAAGAAAGGGAGAAAGGGGGAGGAGGGAGGAGGGGCTGGAGGGGGGAGGGGGGAGGAGGGGCTGGAGGGGGTGGAGAGAGGAGGGATTGGAGGAGGGAAAATGTCCCCTTAAGTGCCCCCACCCTTCTGAACTGGTTTCACCTGTGCCTGGGAGGAGGCTGGAGATTGTCCCAAAGAGCCTCACGCTGCTTTACTGATTCCCTCCTCCTTATCGCGGCACCCCCCCCAATTTTAGCAAATGTCACCCCACCCTCCTCCCTATATGCTCTATTTCAATGAGGGACAGCCCCCTCCCACCATTCCCAGCCCCCTCCTCACATCAGCCACTGACAGTCCCCCCTCCCCCGTGATCTGGGAGTGGGCCAAGAAAGTGAAAGGGAGCTTATTTTGCTATAACGGGCTTCTGAACAGCAAGGTGCCCCTACTGAGGGAAGTTTCAGGTAGATTCCTTCCTTCCCTTCCCACTGGCTCCATTTCTTCTCCTTTCTTTCTCTCCCTATAGCCCCCCCCCACGTGGTTCTCTAATCCCCTCTCTTTCTATTTCTGTCCCACTCTATAGCTTCTTTTCCTCTTCTTTTTTTATCTATATCCTCGCCTCTCCTCTGCTCCCCCTTTCTCCCTTCCCTCTCCTCTGCCCCGCCTTTCTCTATGCCTCCCCCTCTTTCAGGGCTAAGCACGAATGCCTCAGGTCGAGAGGGAAGCTTTGAGAAGTTTCCCCTACCTTTCAGTCCTGGCTCCTCCCTCCTTGCACTAGAAGCCCAAGAACTAGAGTTTGGGTGCCTCCTCTCCTCCAACCCCCCCAGGCCCTGACCACGCCCCTTAACTTTCTGGCAGACCCCAGAGCCCCCAAGCCTCCCCAAGTTTTTCGGGGGGAGGAATTCATACAAACTGAATGTTCAGTACCACCAAAGTCGAGCTTGGCCCCACCTTGCCCCTCCCCGCTAAGGGGGAGGTTCATACCAGCCCCGAGCCCCACCCAGAAAGAACTTGTGCAAACTGGGGTCGCCTCATGAACTGAGCGCCCCCCCCCGCCATGATCTTACTCATATTCTTCAAGAGCTCCGCCCCACCCCCTACCGCCCAGGGTGCAAACAACATCTCTGGGTTGGAGCCAGCAAGACTTAGAGAGATTGGGGGGGGGGGCTTGCTGCTCATGTGGGGGGGCCCCTATGGGCCAGACTGGGTCGCCCTTTGGGCGTCCCCTTGCGGACACGCCTGGCATCGCACTACAGCCCCAAGAGACACGTTTGAGGGGGAACTGTTTACCCGCAACACGGAGCTTCCCCGCTCCCTCGCTGCCTTTGGGGAGCCTCCCCGCAGTTCCTTTATGCAGTCTGGGACTTTCTCCCCCTCCCGAGTGCGCCCCAAATTTCCAAGAGCCTGGGAGAGAGAGCAAGAAGGATCCAGAGCTTCAGGGACGCAAAGAGAGAGGGCGGAGAGCCCCTGGGCGTGCATGCACTCTCTCAAAGGGGAAGAGAGTTCCCCCAGCCGCCCCGTCTGTCCTGTACTGTCCTACGGAGACCTCCGCGCACTGCGGGTAGTCCCCGGGCCGCACCAGTCCCATGGCGGGGAGGGGACGGGGGCCAGACAGGCGGACTGAGGGGCCGGTAAGCGGGCTGACGGGCCACTGGGCCGGCCAGCCTGCCGTCCGGGGGACTTACCTCAAAGCTGCTACTGCTACTCCCCACCTCCTTGCTGCGGGACTGTTGTAGGGTGCTGACACTCGCGTCCGCCGACCCTGAAGCGACTCCTCTTGCCATGTTCCCTCGCTGACGAAATCTCATCATTGGTCTAATTTTGGATTCGGGTCAGGCTGGTTCTGGCTTTTTATATTGGGGGCGTAGTTAGGTTTTTTTTTGTCTTTTTTTTTTATTCGAGTGGACGGGCTTTGGGGCGGGGCGGGTTGACTGGTTGTTTTTGGATGAGTTTGGGGAGATAGTGAAGAGGGTTTTGAAGAAAAGTGGACAGAAGTAGCAGAAGACAGTCAGTCAGAAGGACAGTGCACAGGCGACAGAGAGTGAGCGAGAGCGGCGTGCGTGCGAGCGAGCGAAGCCAGAGGGGGCAGAGGGCTGAGAGAAAAGGAGATAGACAGAGAGGGCGAGGGCCGAGGGTGCGGGCAGACAGGGGCGGGACGATCCTGGCGGGGAGGACCGGGGGGGGCACTTAGGAAGGAGAAGAGGGTGAAAGGGCCAAAGGTGCAAGGGGTGGGGAAGGGAAGACTGAGCGATTTAAGCTAAGGGCGAGGGAAGGGAACCAAATTGCCTCCCACGTAGGAGGGACGCCTTATACTAGGCTCCCAGAGTGCCTGAATCCTCCGCCTTCGGAGTCAGGCTAAAAAGAGAATGGGCCGCAATTTGGGGGATCCTGTGGGGCGGACCGAGGACGGGGAAGGAGATGAGACCTCTGGAGGCGGAACCTGCCTTGTCCCTTTAAGGGAGGTGGAATGGGATGAAAGCTGAGGTAGTTAAGGAAAAGGCAGTTTGGCGTTCCGCACAGAGGCCCCAATTAGCAGCAAAAAAAAAAAAAAAGGAGGGGGAAGGGGAGGGGGAGGGGGAGGGGAAGGACGTTGATTGACGGAGGGGCGCCGGGCGCCTGCAGGATGGAAAGTGAGGCGGGGGCAGCGCCCACGTCGTCGGATGGGATGGAAAGGCGGCGGCGACGCGAAGATGGTGAGTCGACGCTGCGAATCCCCGACTACCTGCTCCGTCTAGGAGGAGACAGACAGATCCGTCCTTCTGCCGTGCTTTTATAACGGTTTGGGAGAACCCGCTCGGATCGCTGGATGTCACTACTGGCGGCAGGCCCGACCCAATGGCCTGGAAGAGGGTTATCTCGCTCCGCCCCCCAGCTCCGCCCCGAAAACCAAGCCAGGCGGGGGGGTGAGGGTGGGGGGAGAATGGGCAAGGGGAGGTGGCCCCCAGAGCTGGGGGGGGTGCAAAAAAGCGGGGATAGGAATTTTGTAAAGAAAGCCAAGAAATAAAACAATGCAAAAATGAAAGAAATAAAGAATGGGAACGAAATGGGGGAAAGAAAACAGGGAGAGAAGAAGAAAAAGAGAAAAGGCGAGGAGAAAGACAGGAAAAGAGTGAAAGAAAGAAAGAATTGGAAAAGAAAAAGAAAGACCGAGAAAAGAAGGAAGGGAGAAAGGAAGAAAAGAAGGGAGGGAGGAAGGAAGGAAGGAAAAAAGAGGGAGGGAGGGAAAAAACTGAAAACGGAAATTTAAAAAGGGGAAGGTAGGTTAGAAAAGTGGGAAATAAGGAGGGAATGGAAGAGAGAAGGTAAAGAGAATAAGAAAAAAGCGACAGAAAAGAAGGGAAGGAAGGAAACTGAAAAAAAGGGAAGTTAAAGAGTAGAGAAGGGAAAGAAGGAAGGGGAGAGTAGAGAAGAAAACGAGAGAAAAGAGGGGGAAAAAAGAAAATTTCAATAGTTTTTCCGTGGCGCATTTGGAAATGGTTGTCTGGTCTTTCTTTCTTTCTTTCTTTCTTTCTTTCTTTCTTCTTTCTTTCTTTCTCTCTCCTTTCTCTTTTTTCTTTCTGTCTTCTTTTTTCTTTCTTCTTTCCTCTTCCTTCCTCTTCCTTTCCATCTTTCCTTCCTTCCTTCCTTCCTTCCTTCCTTCCTTCCTTCCTTCCTTCTCTCTTTCTTTCCTACCTTTTCTTTTTCTCTTCCTTGGAGAAAGATGGAGCAAAGACAGCTGGCGGGGAAAGGTCGCAGATCTTCTCAGGTAGTGGCGTTGGCTGGTAGACTGGCAGTTGTCTACTCCTCTTCGAGGGCTGAAGGCAATCAGCCATGAAGCTTCCTTCATGAGCTGACAGCCTTCGAACTGGCTGGTCTGTCCCTAGGTCCCCACACTTGGGAGTCAGTGTTTTCTCCTGGCTCCCTCTGCTTAGCGTTTGGGGAAGGGATGCGCCTTCTCCCCGCAAGCGAACGCGTGGATTTATATTTTAGCCCCAGACTCGCCCTCCCAATCCCGCGCCCTCCCGGGTTCGGCGGCAAAATCACCCTCTCGCCCTGGGTCCATTGTTTTTCTCCGAAAGTGAAGGCAACATAACGTAGAAGGTGCTAGAGTAATTACTGAGCGCTCCCTTCCCTCTATGTGCCACCTGTCCTTACCGCTGCTCGGTCCCTGCACCCATTTCCGCCCGAATAATCCAGGTCGAGGCTGGGGCGCAGGGAAGCAACCAGTACTCCAAAGAGCGAACTTCTCACACCTCCAGAGTACGGCCGGGCCGAATACAAAGCAGCCCTGAGTCCGGCCGGGCTCCAACCGCAGGCGTCTGGTCCCCAACTCGGTCCAGCCAGCCCTCCTTCGTCCCAGAGTGCCGAAGGGTTATCGCGCGCATTAGGGTCAGTGGCCGTGCCCGAGCTAGCAAAACCCTCCGCCCTTCCCTTCTCTGCTTGAATGTTTGTGAACGTGCGCGTGTCTAGGCACAGTCCCAGGCGTTCGTTAATCTCGCAATCAAGCCTCCCATCTTCCCCCGTTTGCCGGCGTAGATGTGGGCTCGGCACCCCAAGCTAGCAAAGCGAGGTGTGTGTATGTGGCGGCAAGGTGGTCTAGGAGCGCGAAGCCGGGGAGCTGGGCAGCGCGCACAGAGCGCAGACCAGAGTCCTCTTGGTAATTGGTCTCGCGGCAGCGAAGGGAACGTAGGGCTCAGCTCTCTGTTTTCTGCGGCCTCCGGTAATTCTGAGGACCCAAGCCCCGAGTTCCCTGGACTGCTCTCGAGGGGCTCGAAAGTTCCCCAGACTCTGGGCGCAGCAGCTACCAGCTTCGGCTTATGTTTTCGGAAGAGAAAAGGAGGACGCACTGAGATTCCCCCCCCCCCAACCAATTTTCCCAACCCCGAAGGGGAGAACAGAGAAAGAGGCAGCCCGGGGCCCATAGAAAGAAGTTAGAGTAGTGGCCCCGAAACCGCTGCAGCCGCCGCGCGGACAGTCAACCAGCAGTCCACCGGCCGGGTGGGCAGGGCTCAGCGGGCGAGCCGAGAAGGCAAGCTGAGAGGGAGGCTGCGCCAGCTGGAGCCTGTAGGGGAACCGGTCCGAAATGGTCGCGGGGGCCCCCAAGCTCTGCCGACGATCAAATAAAGCTGCCTGCTCTCCTGAGTCCCCAACGCCAGGAGCACCCCTAGCTAATTCCCTTCCTACCAAAGACACAAAAGAAAGTCCCAGGAGGGGAGAGGGCAAGCTGTCTGGGCGCAGGGTACTGCCTTCCAGCAAACAAGGGGCCACCAGAAATGGTGGGGGTCCCTGCGAGTTAGAGGGCCCCCGCTAACCCACAACCCAGGAAAAAGCATACCCCAGATTTTGCGAAGGTTGCGGCGCTGTGCTGTCCTAGCGAGGCTGGGAACGTTTAATTGCTCCTTCGTTATCCTCCTCCGTGGCAAATAAACAGCGAAGTGTGTGTGTGTGTGTGTGTGTGTGTGTGTGTGTGTGTGTGTGTGTTTGCGTGCGTGCGTGTGTGTGTGTGAATTGTAGGGAGGCGGCGCGGGGACAGAGAACGGGGACAAGGGACAAGAGAGCCGCGAGGCGTGTGCTGGGGAGCAGGGCTGCGGGCTTGGGAAGGAGACAATACGCGGCTCCTCAAAGCCGGCGCCTTCCATACGGAAAACCAGTCAATCCCTGGGTGCTCAATGAACCCGGGGGGAGGGCAAGGGGACGGCTTGGGAGGCCAAGGACTCCCAGACTGCAGGCACCTCAAGCGGCCGGGGTCACTCTGTCTTGACCTTTAGAGAGAGAAGCGAGGCTGGAGGCGAGTCCAGATTTATCCCTGCAGAAAATACAAGATCTGGGGAGAGAAGCGCGCGCGGGGTGGACCAGGGGTGGCAGTGGGCAGGGGTACCTCAGGGCGCCTTCTTTCTCCTCCGCAAAAAGAACCTTTCTGAGGAAATAAAACCTGGAATGGCAGCGGGGCAAAGTTCGGCCTCTGCTTTAAAGGCAAATATTCAACCAGGCACAGTTAGTCCTTGGGACTCCAATCGAAAGAAAGGGACAAAGTTACCTTTCCAGTATTGTGTAACTGACCCGGGAGAGGGGTGGCTTCTCCCTGGGGAGGCAGGGACGGTGCAGGGACAGAGGGGCTGGCGGAGGGACCAGGCGGCCGGAACGCGGCGGCGGCGGCGGCGGCGGCGGCGGCAGCAGGGCAGATGCAGGGAAGGAGGGAGGGCGAGAAGGAGCGAAAGCGGCAGCTCTCCCGGGCGCCTAGGAGCTTTCCTTTTGCTGACAACAAACCTGAGTTCGTGTCTAAAAGTGCCTCTCGAACAGCTGGGATTGGGGCAGGGGATGGAAATGAGTTTGACGAAGCTAGTGGGAATGAGTCTGCTAGATGGGATGGAAATGGGTTTGGGGATGGCGCTCTGGAGAAGGGTGGAGTTGGGGTCCCACTTGGCTAGATGGGATGAAGATAAGTATGTCTTGGTTATAGCCGTGAGACGAAGGCCCAAAATATTAGGGTCACTGAGCTCATTTAGAAAAAGGGGGCCTTCTTGGGCGCTTGTGGTCCGGTAGGGCTTAAGCCACATTTCCCAGGTGTGGACATTGAGGCAAGGGCCCTGGGGACTCTATTGTTTCTGTAGCATCTGCTTGGCTTCGGAAGGTGGCTCCCCCATAAAAGACAGCTCATTTTTCCACCCAGGAGAGCCCAAGACAGAGTAAGAATGTTCCCCCTTTTTGGATCTCGGTTCCGAATTCAATCAAGCTAGTGTCCCACGCCAAGAATATCTGGCTTCACCCCCTCCAGATGACTGCCTCTGCTTCACACACCCCCACTCACCCCCCCATTATGCATTTTTTTCTACATCCCCATTTCTGCCTCGCACAGGGCTAGAGGGCCATCTATCTCCAGTGACCTGTGCACTTTTGCAGCTAGGCATACAGAATCCCGTGTCTGCAGGTTTCCAACCTAGCCGTGTCCCCACTGTTGAGACCCTGTGGAAACCTATACCCCAAGTGTCCCAAGCACAGCTAGGTTCTGGTGAGTGCAGAGCCAATGTCTGCCAGCAGACGGATTTACTACCTTTCCCAGGGGAACTGCACTCCCTCAGGGGGGAGGTTATGCCTTCTCCAGCTTTTCCTGGGTCTCCCACAGGACCCTGCCTAGAAAGGCCTCATTGCAACTACCTGGTGTCCTGCCAATATCTGGCCCAGACTCACCCTTTCATTTCTTACCTGCAAGGCATCTCTGATCAATCTATGCCCGAGGCACCTGGGCCTGTCACCTGTACTGCACCTCTCCCCTTCCAACTTTGCCTTTCCCCTACTAAGGAGGGCATGGTGAGGGACCCCAATGAGGCCAGGGCACATTCCCCAGCCTCTTCCACTATCCGAGGACTCCTTACCAAGGCAAACTTTCTTTTTTTAAACTCCAGCTGCCGCTTTGGCTCAGGCTTGACTTCCTGTAGCTGAGAGCTAAAAGCAATGTCCAGCCTCCTCATTTTTAGCAACCAAAGCCTGAAATGCTGATACCCTTCAGCAAAGCAAAGAATCCCAGAGCACTTGGCAAGATAGGATTGAGTGATCCTTGGTCTAAAAGAAAGTTCTACAACAGTACGCCCCCACTGCACCCCACAAAATTCGGGCCATTCTGCCCTCTGCTGGGACTTTTAGGGCACACACAAGAGCAATGGCATTTCCACAACCCTCAGTCTACTTTTACCCCGTCTGCAGGGCCTTCCCGGACCGGACCCAAAGTAAATGAAGCTCAGCCTGAATTCCCCTCCTCAGAAGCAGCCTCCAGCTACCCTCCCCTTGTGCCTGGACCCAGGTGAGCCCTCGCCTGAAGCTGCGTATAGCACACAGCAGCCTGGGTACCCGCAGCATCATCCTGGCTTTGCGGTTTGGAGCCCCGAGGTCCCCACAACTAGTTCTGGCTCTGGCTCTGGCTTGGCTTTTGGTCAGTTTGAACCCCAGGAGTACCTGGTGGGAAGTTTTAGCGCCCTCTGTTGCTCTCCTCCCTTGCCTTCCCAGAAGAGAAGCCCATTCCCTGATGCAATTTTGGGCTTTTTCTTTCCAACCCCTTAGCCCCCCGAATTAGGGGACCACTCCCCCTTCCTCCTTCTTGGCTTCTTCCTCTTTCTCCCAGCTCACTCCCCCCTCCCACCTCCAGCTCATCGCCAATGTTTTTCCAATTAATTTCTTTCAACGTCCCCACACTCAGTCAGTCCTCTGGGCCCACAGACACCAGCTGAGCCCACTTGGGAGAGATCGATGGATAGGGAAAAGGGGAAGGCCGGGAGGTTGACACAGAAGTCATCGTCTTACCTCCGGGGCCCTGGAAACTCAAACTCTGGAAATCCTTAGGGAAGAGCCTTGGATAGGGGCTAAGGAGACTTGTAAAGGGACAGAAGAAAGCGGCGCCCGGCCCGGGTCGCGCGATATCCACCAAAGGAGTGAGCCGGGTTGGCGAGGTATCCCAGAGCGGAGGAGGGGACGTGGAGTCCCCGGGCAATTTGGGAGGACTTTCCCAAAGTCTCTAACCCTAACCCTAACCCTTCTTCTCCCCGCAGCCACACCTCTGGGGAGGCCGCCCTTCTACCTCAGGAATCTCCCTGCTCCCCCCTGAGCCGGCAGCCCGCCAGGGTCTCTGCTTAGCCGGCCTAGTGACCCTCGCACCCGCAAGCCTTGGCCCGCATCCTGGCCTTCTTACCTGCAGCGTTCTTCCTTCCCAAGTACCACCACGCCCTCTGGCTCCCAGCACCTACTCTCTCTCTGTGTGCACCGCGGAAGGAACTACTTTCGGATCTGGGGAGTAGCCCCAGAGAGGATGAAACGAGCAGCTGGGTGCTTGGGGCCGAGCTTGGGCACAAAAGCAGCTCGGCCCTTGCTTGTAGCTGCCTCAGGGATTAGGGGCCCAGAGGTGACTGCCCGCCCTCCTGGCTGCCATCCTTCTGTGCTGCCTCCTCCAGCACTCCTCTGACCCTCCGAGCCTCGCAGGCTCTTTCTCCTCTTCCTCCAGGCCCAGGGGGGTGGGGGTTCATGAGAAGGGGTCCAAGGCTGCCTAACAGTTCAGGGATGCAAACTGGAGACAGAGCCGGAGATTTGACTCAAGGGGCTAGAGGAAGGGTGGTGCCTTAAGGTCCCCCCTTGAGAAGCCCCTTCAGTCTTTGAGCCCCACCCCAGGTTCTAGGGTTATCTCTCTTTTTTTTTTTTTTTAATTTTTGGCTAGGCAATGGGGTTAAGTGACTTGCCCAGAGTCACAGCTAGTTAAGTGTTATGTGTCTGAGGCCAGATGTGAACTCAGGTCCTCCTGAATCCAGGGCCAGTGCTCTATCCACTGCGCCACCTAGCTGCCCCTAGAATTATCTCTTAAGACCCTTTGGGGTCTTTTCAGCATCCAGCCTTATGGGTTGTGAGCAGCTAGGCCAGCTTCTCTTCTTGTCCAGTTAGGGCTTGCTCTGAGCCTCAGCAACCAGAAACTAGCCAGCCAGCTGCTGGAGGACTGTAATTCTGCCTCAGCAGTGCCCAGGTCTCTGGCTGCCTTGGTGGGCATACCTTTTCAAAGCCCTGCCTTTGAAAGTCAGAATCTGGGAGGGGATAGAATGTGTGTGTTGGGGGAGCCTGAAGTGGAGCAATGGATGGTCTCAGGGAGGCTCCTGTAAGCTACCACAGTCCAGGAAGGCCGCAGAAGCCACAACCAGAGCAGGGCTGCTTCTTTCTGTCTCTCACTCTTTCTTCTCTCCCTTTCCATCTTCCTCCCCCATTACTTCCTCCCTTTCTGTCTATCTCTGTCTCTTTCTCTCTGTAACTCTTTGTCTCTGTCGGTTTCTCCCTCTCCTTTCCTTTCTCTCTTCCATTCCCTCCCTCCCTCTCTTATTCTTCCCTCCCTCTTTATCTGTTTCTCTTTTCTCCTCTCCTCTCTCCCTCTCTCATCCCTCCCTATCTCTGTCTCTGTCTCTCTGTCTCAGTCTGTCTTTCTCTCTCCCTCTCCCATTCTGTCCCCCCAATTCTGCTGGTCTGTCTCTGTCTCTCTCTTCTTTCCTCCCTTTCTCTCTCTTCTTTTCCCTCTCCCATCTCTCTTTTCATCTCTGTCTCTGCATCACTTTCTCTCTCCCTTTCCTATCCTTCTTTCCCTCTCTGTCTCTGTCTCTTTCTCCTCTTTCTGTCTCCCTTTCCCTCTCCCATTTCCTCCCTCTCTCGTCTGTTTCTCTCTCCTCCTCTCTTCTCTCACTCCCTCTCTATTTGTCTCCATTTGTCTCTCCTCTCTCCCCATCATTCCTCCCTACCTCTGTTTGTCTGTCTCTGTCTCTGTCTCTGTCTTTTTCTCTCCCTCTCCCATTCCCTTCTTCCCTTACTCTATTGGTCTGTTTTTGTCTATCTCTTCCATCTCTCCCTCCTTTTCTCTCTTTGTCTGTCTCTCCCTCTCTTCCTTTCCCTCTCCCTCTCACGTCTCTCCTTCTCTGTCTCTGTATCACTTTCTCTCTCCCTCTTCCATTGTCTCCCTCCCTTTCACTCTTTATTTCTGTCTCTGCATCTTTCTTAGACTCTATTTCCAACTTTCCTTCTCCCATCCCTCCCTCTCTCCATCTCTCCCTCTCTATCTCTATTTGTCTCTCTTCTTCCCTCTCTGTCTCAGATTCTCTCTCTTTCTCCCTCTCCTGCCCTCCCTCCCCTCCCCTCTTCTCTCTCTGTCTCTGTCTCCCTGTCTCTCTCTTCCTCTATCCCTCTCCCATCCCCTCCTTTCATCTCTGTCTCTGTATCTCTCTGCCTCCTCTTTTCACAAAGCATCAATTTCTCCTTTGCCTTCCCCCCTTCTTTGACTTCCTCTTCTTCCTCTGCCCATCACAAGCATCTCTCTTATCTTTCCCTTTCTACTCTTTCTCCCAAAGTACCTTTCTTTTTGTCTTCTATTTCTTCCCATCTCCAACCTCTTCTCTCTCTCTCTCTCTCTCTCTCTCTCTCTCTCTCTCTCTCTCTCTCTCTCTCTCTCTCCACCCCCCCTCCAATGCTTAGCATGGTTCCTGGCACACAGTGGGCATTTAATAAATGCTGGATGAGTGTCTGACTGACTGTTCTCACAGCCTTTTCTCTTCCCTTCCTCTCCCTATATCCTGCTTTCCTGCCCTTTTCTTTAGCCCTGGATTGCCCTCCTGCCCCAGAGTCTCTGGTCTCTAAACTTTCAAGAATTCCTCCAGCTTGGGAAAGGGATGATAGCTCCTGCCCTGTCCCAACAGGAAGGTTCTACCCACCATGGAGGTTCAATTCCCTCAGTTGCACCACCTCCCCTTCCCCTTCCAAGACAGGTAAGCCATGTGGAGAACCCCAGAAGCCACCACAGAACAGATACAAGTCACTGTTGTGACTGATGCCAGAGACTAAAGCAAGGTGAGAGGTTTGGTGGAAGGCCTTTCTCAGATCTGGGGAGTGGCAGCACAGGCTGCTGTGGGCATGCAACTGTCTGTCTGTCTGTCTGTCTGATGAGGCTCCTTTCCCAGAGCCCCACCCTACCCTGCTCACCTACAAGTCTCTCCAAGTCTTCCAGGACTCATCCTAGTGGCCTTGCCCACAGTGCCTCAGAGGGCCTTCTTGCAGCTGGACTCTTAGATCTCTGCTTTTATCTGAAAATTTGAGCTTCCCCTCCCATTCCATATGGGCTTGGGGTGGGGGCTGGAAAAATGAGGGGAGATAATAGAGGGTCACCATCAATCCCCAGACTCCAGAGCATCCCCCTCTCTCTCTCCAATTCCAAAAACTTTCTGAGTGTCAGGAGGTTAAATCCTTCCCCTGCTCTGGACTGGGGGGTTCCTAGTCTCCTGGCACTGCAGCAGGGATCCGAACTCTTTTGCATTTCCCCTTCCCCAAGGTCCCTGGCTGCCTTGGGCCAGAGGGGGACAGAAGGGACTGCTTGTCTGCTGCCTTGTCTGTATCTCATATAGGTCAATATTTAAAGGGGGGGGAGTGACTTTTCTGATTAAAACTTCAGCTCTTCGAAAACTCAGACTAAGTGGAACCAAGGCCCCTCCCCAGGCCCCCATTCCCCACCTTGGGAATGCTGGAGAATCATGGGTGTGGTCACCTAGGCAGCTCAGAGAGATAGCAACCTTTGAAATCTCTGTTTTCCCTTCTCCCTGGTTAGGAGACCCCCCCCCCGCCCTCCTCCCAGCTGGGGGGGGGGGGTGCAACGCTTGAAATGCTGCAAAGTATAGCCCAGAATGACCATTAAAGTGTGTGTCTCTCTGAAAATGTTGCTGACCTTTGTTGACCTTTCAACTTCTGGTTTTCCCAGCTCCCTCTAACTCTCACCTCTCCACCCTGCCCCAAATAACCCCCTTCACCAATGTTCACAAACATTGAAGAAACACAATCCAGAGGGTTTTAAACAGGCTCCTGTTGGGTTGGGCACCAGGCCTGCAGTCAGGAAACCTCATCTTCCTGAGTTCGAATCCAGTCTCAGACACTTACTAGCTGTGTGACTCTGGGCAAGTCACTTCACCCTGCTTGCCTCAGTTTCCTCATCTGCAAAATGAGCTGGAGAAGGAAATGGCAAAGCACTCCAGTATCTCTGCCCAGAAAAATCCCAACTGGGGTCGTGAAGAGTCAGACATGACTGAAAAATAACTGAACAACAACAGAGTAGGTTGGGCAGAGGATTGCCTGCCAAAAGGACCCACAGCCCTCCAAATTGTCTCTGATTGGCCCTGGCCCCTGGTTCAATGGGAGATCCTGGGCTAAAGCAGCCAGGAGTTGGCCCTGGTTCTGATGTGCTCAGATGCCCCAAGAGGATGGGGACTGCACACCACCCAGGGCTGGGGCTGGCCTGCCAAGTACGACCCAGAGCCTTTGTTCCTGAGCTTTTCCCCAAGCTGGGGAATCGCTTTGTTCTCAGGTGGACCTGATGGACCTGGGATGAGAATCTGCCAGGTCTGGGCTCGAATGCTGCTTACTGGCTCTGAGACAAGAGGCAGGCCTTTTCATCTGCAAAACTCTGGTGGTCACTATCCCTCCAGGGTGGTGGCTGCTGGCCAGCTGTGTCCAACTCTTTGTGACCCCTTTTAGGGTTTTCTGGGCAGAGATGCTGGAGGGGTTTGCCATGTCTTATTCCAGTTCATTTGACAGATGAGGAAACTGAGGCAAGCAGGGTGAAGTGACTTGTCCAAGGTCACACAGCTAGTAAGGTTGTTGTGAGACTCAATGAAAGCACTTTTGCAAGGAGGTTGGCAAAGTTTAGCCATTGTGTGTGTGTGTGTGTGTATGTGTGTGAGTGTGTGTGAATGTGTGTCTGTGTGAGTGTGTGCAAAGTGTAGTATGCATGTGTGAAAATGTGGATGTGTGTCTGTATGTGCACATGTGTGAGTGTGAATGTGTGTGCATATGTGTGGGCATGTGCGTGTGCACATGTGAGTGTGTTCACATGTGTGAATGTGTGTGAAGTATGTGTGCATGTGTGTGAGCGTGTATGAGTGGATGTGCTCGTGTGTGCATCTGTATGAGTGTGAGTGTGCATGTGCGAGTGTGCATGAGTGTGCAATGTGTGAGAGTGTGTGTGTGTAGTTTGTTGGTCCCGAGCCCTGTCCATTTCCACTGAGCACATGTGGCAGGCCCACACCTGTGTCCGCACATGTTTCATGCAGCAGACGACTGTTACCATTTAGCTCTTGGTCTAGATTTAGGATTTCTTGGGTGGAGGGAAAACCTTGTTTGGGAATTCTCTAGTGACATAGAAGAGCAATTTATCTATAACTGAGCTTCCACAGAGGAGGGGCTTAATCAATGCTCTGTCTCCCACCTCGCTACCTGTCTGTGTCTGTCCATATCTATCAGTATCTAGCTATCTCTCCATATCTGTCTACCTATCTATTGGTTCTGTATCTACCCATCCATCCGTCTGTCTGACTGCCCATCTATTCAACCATTTATCCATCTGTGTGTCTGTCTGTCTATCCACCCATCTATCTACCTACCAATCGGTCCATTGGTATCTATCTATCTTGAACAGTCATAGTGTGTGGCCAGGAGCGCCGAGGGCTTCAGTGACTCTCCCAGAGTCACACGGCCCACACATGGCAGACAGAGGACTCCAAGTCAGGTCTTTCTGGCTGGTCCTCTGGCCACTACACCACACCCTGAGTTCTGCAGGGCCCCACCCACTGCCTCCCCTTGCCAGCCGCCATCACTGGCGCAGACTCAGTTGCTCCAAGCTGGGAGGGCTCATCCGATGCAGAGGCGGAGACGGAGGCAGGATGGTGCATCTCACCCAGAGTCCCTGGCAGGGCAGTCCCTCCCCAGCTTCCTGGCTTCCATGGCTCTTGTCTTTCGATGGTTACAAAGCACTTTCCTTCCAAGAGCTCTAGGAAGGAGGGAGGGCAGGCATTCTTAGCCTCCTTCTACAAAGAAATGGGGCTTCAGAGAAGAGACTTGCCCAAGGTCACTGGTACCCTTTGAAGCCCTGCTCTCCAGCTTCCAGTCTAGCTGTCTGTCTGTTCAGAGGCAGAAGTGGAAGCCACGTGGTGCCCTGACCTCCAGCCCAGCTTCTTCCCTGCTGTGCCCCAACTGGATCTGGGAGATTGAGAGAATCACAGTATAACAAATCCCAGAAGACACCTAGGGGATCATCTGGTCCAGCTGCCTTATTGGACAGTTGGGGAAACTGAGGCCCAGCAAGTGGAAGGTGACACGGTTACTGGAGAGAAGTTGCAGGGTCCTAGTCTTCAGCCTGAGTTCAGGGGGCTTTGGTGGGAGGCCTGCTGTGGGGGCCTGACTGGGGAGAAGGCAATGCAGGGGCCAGCCCCAAGGCCCCTGGCTTCACCTGCAGGCAACGACCAGGTGGGATGGCCTGGCTCCAGGGGATGCAGGGACAAAGGAAGGGGCTCGGGCCCAGGTCTGTGGCCTGCTTGTGTTGTTTCTCTGGGTGGCCTCAGACAAATCACCATCTCCTCCGAGCTCCCCTCATCTGTGAGTTGGAAGGATTGGCCTAGTGCAGGCCTCAGATCTCCTCAGCCCCAAGTCTGGAGCTTTGGACGAGTTCCTGCAGGCTCCTAGGGGCTATTAGTCAACAGAACGGGGTGCTCCCTGGTTTGGGGGACAAAGGCAAGGCTTCTCTCTGCTGGCCCCGAGGTCTGCTGTAGAGGCCATGCTCTGACGCCTGTTGGGAGTTTGTATTTCCCAGTGGCATTGCAAGTCTGGGGCCTTCCAAGAGACAGGCTGAGGACCCTGCTCCAAGGTCCAGGTGTGGGTCTGAGCCTCTGCCTTGGCCCTCCCACTCACTGGCCCAGATGCAGGAAATCTTGGTTCTTGGGATTTGTGGGTAACCTGGTCAGGAGCACAGACTGAGGAGGGAGCGTGACAGGTCCTTCCCTCCCCCCTGGGAGGCCCCACCCAAGAGCCCAAGCCTCTTCTCCCTCTTTGCCTCTTCCTTGGTCTCGCTCTCTCTTTTCTCACACATTGGTCTGGGCATCCCTTCTCCATCTGGCCAGAGGTGGACGAAGGGATAGGAAAGGGGACGCAGGTCACAGTGGGAAGGGTGGGCTGAGACAGCAAAGACTCTGGGAGAACCCCCTAAACGGCCTGATGGAAGGGCCCCCCACACCTATGGATCCTGATCTCCTCAGCCTCGTGAAGGCCAGCCTCTTCATGTCACCTAGGGGAAACTGAGGCTGGGGAGGTTAAGAAACACCCTTAGCAAGCATCAGAGCCAGCAATGGAACCCAGACAAATTCAGAATGCTCTCTCCGGTGCAACATCATCTCCTGTGGAGTCACCTGTGGTTCAGAGAGGGCTTCTGTCTCACCCAATGTCACCCAGAGAGTGGCCGCGGTGGGATCTGAGTGCTTAGCATCATGACAGGTCATAAATCACGTTGTAGGACTTGGAGGGGACCTTAGAGGCTTTCCCAGAGACCAACCCCCTGCTTTTACATGCAAGGAAACTGAGGCCTAGAGGTGTGGAGAAAGGAAGGGACCTGGCCATGCATCTGCAGCCAGGCAGTGGCCGAGATGAGCCTCAGATGCAGATGCTCTGGCTCCCAAGCCAAGGATCTCTTAAAGAAGGAGGTGGGGGGGGTCTCTTCCCAGCACAGAAACCCACAAGATTTAAGGGAAGCCGTCCCCTAGGTTTCCCCTCAGAGGTGGAGCCTCATGGGATCTAGAAGAGAGCTCAGAGGCCATCGAACCCATTTCACAGGCCCAAGAATCGCCCCAAGTCACCGAGTGGTCAGCATCGGGGGCTGGGCTGGGACCCAAGGCCCACGTGAGGCTAAGTCCTAGGACACCGGGCTAGGACAGAGTGTGGGCAAGCCACAATAAAGCAGACCCGGCTTTCAGGGCGAGCTCCGCCCAGCGGGCTTCTCAGGACCGGGTTCAGTGACCGTGGTCGGCCCCCTGCTGGCTACTCGTAGTAGGGCCCCAGGGGCCTGACAAGACCTCCCCTCAGGGCCAGTTAGGGCGGTGGGAGACAGCTCAGGAGAGAACGTCCTCGGGACCCTACCGGCACTTTGCAGACTATGGTCTACTGTGCGGCCCGTGCTGGTCAGGATGGAATCATCAGTCAGTCAGTCAATCAATCAATCAACATGTATTAGGTGCCGGCTGTGTGCCAGACACCGTGCTAAGTGCTTGGGATACAAACAGAAGACAGTCCCTGTCCTCGGGAGCATAGCAGAGGAACGGGCTGGTGCCGAGCCTTGGTCTTCCGGTGCTGATTCTGCTGGGAGCAGCGTGAGGAAATCCCTGCCTCCCGGGTCTTCTCCACTGCGAGGCGGAGGCTCTGAGGAGCCTCCTCTGCCATTAGGGAGGCCCCAGCCCTCCCAGAAGCTTCTTCTCTTGCTCCCCACAGTCCTACTCTGGGGCCTCCTCAGGAAGGCTCTCAGGCTCTCGTATGTGAGAGAATCCCAGGAGCTCTGAGCTTGGGAGGGAGCACCGAGAGCCAGAGCAGAGCCCCCACCTGAACAAGCACCCAGTGTGCATCCAGGGCCTGGTTGGAGGCTGTCTCTGATGGAAGAAGTCTGCTTCCACCATCCAGCCTCAATCTGCCACTTTGGCCCATGATCCCCATGGCCCCTGGTCCTCCTGTGGCCAAGCAGGGCCACGCCGCTCCCTCTGCTACGGGGCAGGGCCACATTGATCACTCTGCCACAAGGCAGCTACAGGGCAGGGCCACACTGCTCCCTATGCCACAGGACAGGGCCACACTGCTCCCTCTGTCACGGGACAGGGCCACGCCGCTCCCTCTGCAACGGGGCAGGGCCACACTGCTCCCTCTGCCACAAGACAGGGCCATGCCACTCCCTCTGCCACAGGAATGTTGATATCATGCTTCCCTGGAGTCTGGTGTTCTTCTAGCTTAGCTTCCTTAGGTTCTTCAGCCATGGAAAAGGCTGGCTCTCCTTTGTATATTGTCCAGCCTACAGATACCAAGTGTGGATGGGTGGCGGGAACCCTGGTATCAATAAGACCACGGAGCCCAACACCTTTTTGGCCCCTGCATCATGGAAAGGACACACCCTTGATTTTGAGGTGAAAGGGCTCTAGCCATGATCACCAGCTTGGAATGGAGACAGAAGCTGGGGCATTGGGTCCTCACCTGCCCCCATCCCCAAGGCCCTTTGTCCTGACCCCAGGGCTCCCTCCTCACCTTGGCCAGTCTGTGCTACAGGGAAAGAGAGGGTGGGCTGATTGGGAGAGAAGGCCTGTCAAGAAGGAGGCTCTGAAGCCTTCGGAAAGACCCTTCCCTTCTCTGGGCCTCAATTTCCCCATCTGTAAAATGGACAGAGTGGCTTCATTCATGGCCCCAGAGGGTGGGGTTCTTGCTCAGGATAATGAAGACAGGGAGGAGAGTGGGGAGCAGTGGGCAAGGGCCACAGGTCAGTCTTGAGGGCAGGCCGGTGGTTGAGCGGTAGCTAAGGGCCATCTGAGCATCCCAAGGCTCAGGACAGCACCAGACTCCCCCATCTCTGGCCACTAGCTGTTACCGTGGTCAGAGGCTGCCCCCTGGTGGCAATCCTCTGTGCTCTCCTCTGCTGCAGTGCAGCCCAAGCCTGCCCTAGACAAGCCCCCTGAACTCTTTGAAACCCAAGACCACCAGGGATCTTCGGGCTGGGTGGTGGGAACCTTGGGTCAGAATCTCTGCTGAAGTTCGGGGTCCATGGGACTCATGGGAGGAGAGCCCTCTGACCAAGCCAGGGACAGACGTCCCGTCCCATTACGGACTCTTGCCATCCTCAGGGGCTATGCCCTTGTCATTCAGAAGGGGAAACTGAAGTGCAGGGAACATACAGAGTTGGTCCCAGAAGCCAGATCCCTGGCCCCCCAGGCCCACCAGGCCCCAGAGGGACCACTCATCACAGCAGCTCCCGCAACCTTTAAGAAGGAAGGGGTCATATTCTTAGCTCATTGTGCCTGTCTGAAAATTGAATATCTGGGGAGAGGGGAGGAGATGGCTTGGGGGTATCACAGCCAGAACCCCTGAGGCCAAGCTGGACCCTTATCACCATGTCTCCCTGCCAGGCCCATTGAGAGACCCTCCCTCCTTGGGTGAGGAAGTTGGAAGAAGCCCATTACCAGAGGCCTGGTCAGCTGTGGCCAGAGACATGGCCAGGAGTCGAGGTCCTGGCCTTACATCTTATGAACCAGTGAGACCTTAAAAAAGTGCCCTTGTGCTCCTGTCAGGCTCAGTCTCCTCTTCTACAAAAAGGCAGGTTAGATTCAGGGGCTCAAAGGACCCTCCCCAGCTCTGACATCTATTGGTTTGTTTGGTTTTTTTAAAAATCCTTTTGCCAACAGAGAGAAAAGGACAAAAGTAGTGCTCTCACCACAGGCCAGGAGAGGGGTCTGGGAATTCTTGCTGGGGTGGCCACAATCTGCTAGGACTCTCCCCTCCATTCCCCACCCCCACTGCCTCCCTAAGCCCCCGCCCCAAGGGGGAAGGGAACAGAGAATCCTGGGATCTCAGGACTGGGATAGACCCCCCAGCTAGGGCAACTTGGACCTGAATGAGAAACACACACACACACACACACACACACACACACACACACACACACACACACACCCCCTCATACACACACACACACACACACACACACACACACATACACATACACATACCCTCATACACACAAACACCCCCACCCTCATACACACAAATACACACCCTCACACACACTCTAATATACACACACACACACCCTCATACACACAAACACACACACTCTAATACACACACACACACCCTCACACACACAAACACACACACACCCTCACACACACACTCTAATACACATGCACATACATATACCCCCATACACACAAACACACCCACACTCTCACACACACACACACACACACACACAATTGTAGAACTCCCAAGACAGTGTCTGTTGGAGGGTCTCCAGGAGGGGGAACCCACCCCTTTCTGAGAAAGCTGTGTCCTCCTCTTTAGGACAGCTTGAATCCCTGCAGTTTTCTCTTCAATCAAGCTTGACCTTAGCTAATTTCATCTTCAATCAAAGACAGCTAGGGCCCTGAGCCCAGAGTCAAGAAGACCCGAGTTCCAATCCTTCCTCAGATGCTTACTAGTTGTGTAAGCCTAGGCAAGCCCCTTAGCCTGGGGTCAGGGGCTGTTGTGAGGACCAGAGGAGATCTTGTAAAGCGCCTGGAACAGAGGGCTTCCCTGCACCCTCCACCCCTGTCCCGTAGAGTCCACAGGGCTGTCTGGGAGCATTGGGGGAAGAGAGGGATGGAGGAGGCCCGTGGGGAGGCTGCCCAGAGGAAGGGCAGAGAACGAGGATCTTGGATGAGACCGAGGCGAGCGCCAATCCAAGCCAGGAGAGCCCAGAGACAATGGCAGGAACAGAAGAAGAGCTCCTGGCCCAGCTGGCCCCTTGGGAGCTGTTTCCCAGCCCTCCGTGGTTCCCCGTGCCCTGGCTGGGGATGGCTGAGGCTCAGGAGGACTGAGAATGGGGTCTTTAGTGCCAGGCCTGAGGCCTACATCCTGTGGAGCCTCAGGGGGATGGATCACTAGCCGAGCACCAAGGTCCCAGCCCAGCCCTAGTTCACTAGCACTCTTGCTAGCCGTGTGTGGTGGCCAGCAGCTAAGGGGATCGGAGGAGCACCGGCTGTCCGGGCCCTGCCCAGGACCCTGTCCTCCCTGCAGCTGGCTTTGAGCCCTCCCCCCCCCCCCACCCTAGCCAGGTCCTGAGGGCAGAGCCCTGCCTTTTGCCAGTTCCGGGCCAGGAGGTTATGCAAATGGTGGTCTTGGTTAGTGATTCCCAGGTGAGTAATTAGGGCCAGGAGGAGGCTGAAGGGGGTCTGTCTTCCCAGAGGGCTTTGCCACTTCATCTGGCCCCCTCCCCAGCGCTTCCTGGGCCCTTCCTTCTGTGACTCAATGCCTCTAGCCCCCCACCATCCCTTCCCCACTCTTCAGGGCCCTCAAACTTGGGAAGAGCCCCAACCTCGGGAGGGAACAGCTAGACAAACCCATCCCACTGCAGCGTGACTGGGGGCGCAGCAGAGGGGGTGAGGGGAGGAAGAAGCTCCAGACCATCCAGGGGGCACAGGCTTCATGGAGAAGGGGGCTGTGCTTTAATGGGTTCTTGAAGGAAAAGAAGGATTGAATCTAAGGTGGGAGGGGGTGGCTCGTGGGAGGTCGCAGAGCTGCCAAATGGGCCGCCCTGGTCGGAGCAGGGGAGGGTCCTGGTCACAGACTACCCAAATCTCACTGCTCTGCCCAGCTCCTGTGCCCATCCACCAGGCCCCCGGGGACAGCCACCCTTGCTGCTCCCCTCTGCGCCCAGGCAGGGCACCAGCTCATACCGGGAGGATCTCCTCCCTGCTTATATCAGTCCTGGGAAGGAGGGAAGGTACAGATGATCCCTCCCATTCGACAAAGGAGGAAACTGAGGCCCAGCCAGGGGAGGGAGTGGCCTTCAGTGGCAGGGCCAGGAAAGGCATTCTGGCTTCTGGCTCCTGCCCAGGGCTCCCCCAGCAACAGGAAAGCTTGGCTTAGTGGGGGGAGGAGGAGAAGTGGGATGTTCAGAGGACTAAGCCCCATGACCTCAGGAACTCCCTGCTTGTTCCCTAGACCTGCTTTTCACAGAAATTTCATAATAGGCATTTTATGAGGTGCTAAGATGCACGTATCCTAGCTGGTTGCCCATGTTAACACTGATGCCTGGGGGCCTTGGGGGCGCCCAGAAGGAGGCCAGGGTGATTTAGAAGCTTCAAGAGAAATTTACTCTTGTTTTTAATTAAAAAATACCCTTTATTCCTTTTCCTGGAGAGACCTGTTAAATTGGGGATGGGGAGGGGGGGAGTGAGAGAAAGACCACCTCTGGTTCAGACTGGGGCAGCCTGGGTCCGCTAGGCCGGGCCACACCTGCTCGAAGACCCCTTTTATGGGGAGACTTTGGGCCAAAAAAGAAAGTAGCGGGGGTGTCATAGAAGCAGCAGCTCCAGGAGTCGGGGGCCCCGGGTTCATCAGCTGAGACCGCAGCCTCTGCGTTATCCAAACACTCTGGGGTGAGGATAAGGGCTGTAGGGGTTATTTTAATTAAAAAAAATTGATTAAAAGAGGAGACAGTCTCGCTTTTCATTGAGAAATAATGGTTAGCACATGCTAGGAACAGGAGAGAGAGGTACCCTAGGGTGGGGGTTGGGGGGTCTGCTTAGGCCTAGGTCAGCCATGGCCCCCAGGAGCCAGGCACCCCAGCCAGGCCCATCAATATTTCCAGGAAGCCCAACTTGTCCCACCCCAAAACCTGATGTTCTGGCACGGGCCAATCAGTGCCAACAGCTTGTCGGGTGAGCAGACACATGCCAAGGCCCTCACGTGTTCAGGGAGTCCTGGCATGTCATGCAAGCGTGCACATGCATACGCACACGCATGCATGTGCACACGCACACCCACACACCCACCCACCCCATTTCCTTTCCAGCAGGTCTCTTCTTGGACAGCCACTCCCACTGACGGAGTGGGACATCCAAGGTAACCTGCTGATGGCTCATCCTGCCTGTCACTGTGATTTTGGACAAGCTGCCTCCTCTCTCTGGGTCTCACTTTTCCCATCTGTACAATCGGGCTGGGATCAATGGGCACTTTGGGTCCAACATTCTCTGCTTCTCTCTGAGCCCCATTTTCCCATTTGTAAGACCCAGGAGGGTTGAAGGCAGTGGCCTCTTTGGCCTCTCCAAAGTTCACGGCTCTGAGCTACAATCTGTCTGTCTCCTTCTGAGTGCCAGCACGGCTCCAGCCATCTGTGTACTGCCCAGCTCTCCCAGGAAAAGTAGAAAGAAGTGTCAGAGGGAAAGAAGGGGGCATCTACAGATGATCAGGAAGACCAGCATGGCTGAACCCAGAGCCCAGAACCTCGAAGGGCTCCAGGACCATTGGTGCCTAGAGTCATGGTGTCTGATAGTTAGCTGGGACCACAGAACCATGTAACCCAACTGAGGCTTAAAAGGAACCCCCCCCCCATATACTCTGCCAGCCTCTGCTTGTGAAGATCTCTGGGAGAGGGGCCCCTACACACACAAGCACCCCAAACTACAGTCTTGAGAGGAGCTTAGAGGTCATTGAATCCGAGCTGGTGCCATCCCCACCCCCACCCAGAGCCAAGACCATTCAGCCAGAAGGGCCGAAGAGCCTCCTGGGCCAGAGGCAGGGACCTGTGGGGGCTCTGGGGAGAGAAAGACAGAAGTGACTGTGCCCTCAGGGGCCTTCCAGAGGATTCTTGGAAACAAAGCAGCTAATGCTAGAGGCCAGGCAAGGCCACACAAGCAGGATGGCACAGAATGAATCTGTATCTGTGGGACTGAGCTCAGCCGCCCCGCTGTCCCACCCCGCAGGAAGCTAACCTCCAGTTCCTCTGAGATGAGACTTGGAGCAGGGGCTCCCTTGCCTGGCATACATTCCTGGCCCTCCCCCAGGCTCACACCCTCCCATTCAACAGAGGGGGAAACTGAAGCCCAGAGAGGGAAAGGGGAGCCCTGGTCTCCTGCCTCCAGAGCTCTTGCCCAGAAAAAAAGTGTTTAGGCCCCCTTTGCCCAGGCTGGTATGAAGGAGGAGAGGGGAAGTCCGAAAGAGGCCGCATTCTCAGGGCTGGGGTACTAAGGGCAGAGGAGGGTAAACTCTGGTCTCTCATCTTCCTGGGGCAGGCCCTGGACTGGTGTCAGCTAAAGTAAAGAAATAGTTTGTAAAGAGGCCTGGAGCTCAGGAGCCATAGGCTGACTGGGGAGAAGGGTCCTCGGGTGGACAGAGTGGGCCCACTGTATAAAGCTATAGCCAGCCTCTGCCATAGGCACCCGTTACTGCTGGTCGACCCAGCCCAGCCCAGCCTGGCTGAACGCTAGGACAGAAGGGCGGCATTCACCCCTGCCACAGATGGCAAATACCGACTGATTGCTTCCTGGGTGCAGGGCCCCGGGCCAGCCGCGGAGTTTGGGAGGACAGCTCCTCTGCCCTCAGATGTCCCCAAAGATGGAGGACTGCTAAAGCTGGCAGCCAGAAATTGCTTTCCTCAGAATCTTCTGGTCTCCCCAGAGAGTGAGGATGGGAGCCCCTCAAGACAGGAGATGGGGTGAAGGCCCTCAAGCACCAGCCTGCTGACCCCCCTTTGGGCCTCCCCATCCTGTCATCTGGAGCCCAGGATGGCACCTCTCTCCCTCTTGTCCATGCTGTGGCCCAGCCCTGTTCATTTCACCTTGGCAACATCCCCACATCCACCCCCACCCTGCAGACCCTCAGCACTTTGGGCCTGGACCACGGCCATCGCCTGCTGGGGGCTCCTCCTGCCCCCTCCAATCCATGTGCCATTCTGCTGCCAATGTCACTTTCCTAAAGCCCAGGCCTGATCACAGCACTCCTATTTATTAACTCCAGAGGCTCTGTTGGGCCTTCAAAGTCCTTTATAACTCAGCCCTGGCTCCCGTTTCCCCCTTCTTGCTCCTTACTGCCCACCATGTTCTCCCTGATCCCGCGACCCTGGCCTCCTGCATCTCTGGTCTCTACGTCTTTGCACTGGCTGTGCTCCCTGCCTAGAAGGCCCTCCCTCCTTTCCTCAATCACTTAGAATCCTGCTTCCTTCACAACTTGGCTCCAGTCCCACCTTCTGGGCTAAGCACACAGGAAGCATGTTGGATTTTAGAAGCTGCCCTGGAACCAGGCCCTGGCCATGGACACACAAAGCCCAGGGGTGCACACAAAGTACACCATCCACTAATGACCAGCATTTGTTGCTAATAGTAAGCGTGGCCTGACAACCTTGAGGGCACCGTGAGGAAACCAGGTTCCTGGTTTGGTCTTCTTGCCTCAAACTTAAAACTGGAGTTCCAGGTAGCTCTCCTTAAAATGGCAGAGATGATGGGAACATAGAACAGGATGTCAAAGCTGGGAGGGAACTGAGACCACAGAATGCCAGGACTGAGAACCCAGAACCTAGAACATGGCATTTAGAGCTGGGAGGAATCTTAGAACCTAGACCCTAGAATCTCCTATTTGGAAGGAAGTTTGGAATATAGACTTGGAAAGACAAAGCTGGCAGGGACTTTAGAATATGGAATGTCAGAGCCAAGATAGACCTTAGAATATCAAATTCTGGGCCAAGAGGAAATCTAGACCTGAAAATAGAATTTCAGAGCTGGACTGGAGCTCAGAACCTAGAACTGAATGGAATGTTAGACATGAGAGGCCCTTAGAACACAGAACACAGAATATCAGAGCTAAGGAGCCGTAAAATATAGAACATCAGCCCGAGGTTGGGGCTTAGAACACAAAACATGGACGTTAGTGCTGGGAGGGGCCTTGGAACCCAAAACACAGACTGTCAGAGCTGGGAGGGTCTCTGGCCCACCCACTTGTTTGGAAACCTTGCAGTATGAAGGCCCCAACAGAGCCAGGAATTCTCCAAGGTCACCCAGGTGTCCAGTGGCCTTGAGGAGGCTCCAGCGTAGGCCTCCACCTCCCATTTGGCCTGCCCCTCTGGCCACATATGCTTCAGGGTGCTGCCAGCCCCCCACTCCTCTCCCCTTTCTCCTCAACACAAGCTCCATAGAGAAAGGGCCCATGAATGCCTCCACTGCCCAGTCAAGACCTCCTCAGCTCCGCAGCCTCCAGGAGAAAAGGGCCTTGTCTTGCCCACACATCGTCCTCCCCAGCTTTGGTCAATATAAAACAGTGCTAGGCATCTGATTGGCTTTTCCAATCTTTCTGGATCGGGGGGGGCATGCCATTCATTCTGGCTGTTTGCCCCAGTTTAAATCAGTCTGATTTTGCCCCATTCCCGAAGTCCCGACCATGAAATGCTGCTTCTGAACTCCCCCTCCCTTCCCCAGCCCAACAGAGCCAGCTTGCCTGCTGTGGGCCCCTGGGGGGCAGGGGGCTGCATTGGAATTGCTCACTCCATCTGCAGATTCAGCACCCAGCAAAGTCCTCCTCAGAGGGACAGACATGCTCCTGCCCAGGATTCTTCCTGTTTTTCACCCTTGAGGGGCTCAAAGGAGTGTTGCTTAGAGCCTCTCCCTAGCCTAGCGGCCCAGTAGCAGCATCCTCACCTGGCCACCCAGGACCTAAGGCTGCATTTTGTGCCATTCTCGGAGACCTCTTCCAGGAGTCCAGGCGCCTGTGGCCAGCCCCTCCTCAGTCAGTCTGGGCTGTTGGAGAGCTTTGGGAAAGGTGCCGAGGAAGGATGGTACCAGTGCCCTCAGGGTGGAGAGGGGAGGCAGGGAGAAACAAAGCCTTAGCAATGGGACAAACCCTTGCCTGCCCCTGCCCTTCTCACTGACTGGGGTCCCAAGACCCATACAAAGAGTGTACAAATGGGGAAACTGAGGCCCAGAGAGGAGGGCCAGTTCCGCAGCAGAGCCCAGATCGAAGCCAGATTCTCTGACTCCAGGGATGCTTCCTTCCTCTGCCGCCCCAACTGGCGCCCCCCAGCAGTGGCCTGGGCCCCATAAGCTCAGCTCTGAATCTTCCACCTCTCTCTAAATCCGACTCCCTCCCTGAGGCAGGCGTAGAGGTGGTGAGGACTGACACGTGAGCTGGCTTTGAGACCCCAGCCTCTCAGATCCCCAGCGGCTGCTCCCCTCGACTCTGGCCCAGCCTGGGCCTGCCTTTCGGGCCATTGTCCAAACCCTTCTGGGGCCTGATGAGAATGGACTTTAACAGGGACCCCACGGAGGAACAGAGGCCAGGAAGGGCCCGAGACACCAGATTCTGAGCTCCCCGGGGGTTTCCAAAAGCAGCCCTGTCTGGATCCCACTCCCCCCACCCCATTCAGGCTGAGGAATGTGGAAAGTATGGGCAGGGGCCCAGCAGGGGCAGACCCAAGGGACCTTATATAACGGGGCCCCCAGAATGCTTTGGGAGAGGATAGAGAGGCCAGGCAAAGAGAGCCGGGAAGCTGCCTGTTTGTTTGTTTGGCAGCTGCACATACCCAGCCCGGCAAGGAGACCCCAGGAGGCCGGAGCAGTATTCTCCCAGCTGCGGGGGGAGGCAGAGGATGGGGCCCCACGCCCCTCCAGACATCACTTTCGAAGGAATCTGCAGGACTGTTCCTTTGGCCAGGGCCAGAAACAATAATGCCAGAGGGGTTGCCGGAGACCAGCTGACAGTACTGTGGGAGGCAGGGGGGGGGGGCTGCTCGCCCTGTTTATTATCATTGCTCACGCTTCCCCCAGCCCATTCTGCCCAGGGCTGACCTCTCCCTTGGAAGAGGCCTGGTCTTTGTTCATCAGTGGACCCAGAGGGAGGGGCCCTTTGAAAGAGGCTCTGGGGAGCCTGGGATTTGTGCTAATGCATTCTGGTCCCTGGGTCTCAGTTTCTCCAGCTGTTGAAGGAATGGTCTCTGTGATCCCTTCCAGTTCTGACATTCTAAGTCCTCTATTCAATCGGATTCAGTTCAGTGAGCATTCATCAGGAGGCTGGTGCAGGCCAGGCTCAGTGCTAGGCACGAAGGCCCCTCCCGGCCCTGCCATTCCACAATCTATCCTGTCTGGTTCCTTCAGTTCTGGTGCTCTCCCCACCATGATCTGGGTCACTCAGCAAGCATTAATGAGGTGCCTGCCAGGCATGGGACACCAGCTCAGAGAAAAACCCAAACAGCCTCAGGAACTCCCAGTATGGGTCTGAGCCTGGGCCTGGCTCACAAGTAGACTGACTCCTCCAAGCCTCATTGTTCCTGTCTGTAAAATGGGGACAGTCTCCAAGGACCATGCCCACCCTGATAGTCTGGGATTTGGGCTCATTCTTGTTAAGATGCTGCCTTAAAAATAAATTCCAAGTTGGGAGGAGGGTTGAGTTGGGATTCTCAGGGTGAAAGCAGGCCTGGAGATCCCTCTGGGCCTCCCAGCCCAGCCCTTCTGCCCCTACCACAGACACGCTCTCTGCCTCAGAGCACAGAGCTCACTTTCCACCTGGAGCTCTCCTGGCTCTTGGGGCTTCCTGAGATCCTGAGCCTGCCCCGCCCCCCCCCCAACGTGGCTGCCAGCTTGTAGCACTCAGACTGGGCATTTGCAGCTCGCCTGAACAGGGCCTGATCTCAGTCACATTCAGTTCACATCTCATAGTCCCCTCCTCCACTAAATTCCCCAAACCCAAGAGTGATGGATGAGGGGGTCCAGGGAGCAGGGGAAGGAGTCCAAGACTGCGAGTCTGGACACCTGCTTTGAACCGGGGTTCAGCCTCCGGCTTTCTAGAGGATCCCTCCCTGGGCCTTAGACCAGGGGAGCCTCAAGGAATCAGTGACTCTATCATCCCTGACAAATGGGTCCCTGTTGCAAGAGCCCTGAACACACAGCCCTGCTGGGGCCGAGACCCATCTTCCTCACTAAATGAACACAGTCCCACTTGCTGGTAAAAATAAGGATGGAGGACTGAAGGTGGAACCTTGGCGCCCTCTGCTGTCTGCCCTCAGAGCTGCAGCACATGGCTAGCAAGGTGTATCCATCTATCCATCCATCCATCCATCCATCCAACCATACTTCCTTCCATCCATCCATACTTCCTTCCATCCTTCCATTCATCCACTCATCCATGCGTCCATCCATTTATCCATCCATCCATCCATCCTTCCTTCCTTCCATCCACCCACTCATCCATCCACCCGCTCACCTCTCTACCCCTCCATCCATCCATTCATCCACTCATCCATCCATCCACCCACTCACCTCTCTGCCCCTCCATCCATCCATCCATCCATCCACCCATCCATCCATCCATCCATCTATACTTCCTTCCATCCTTCCATTCATCTACTCATCCATGCATCCATCCATTTATCCATCCATCCATCCATCCATCCATCCATCCATCCATCCATCTTTCCTTCCATCCACCCACCCATCCACCCACCTCTCTACCCCTCCATCCATCCATCCATCCATCCATCCATCCATCCATCCATCCATCCATTCATCCATCCATCTATCCTTCCATCCATCCATCCACCCACCCATCCATCCACCCGCCCATCTCTCTACCCATCCATCCATCCATTCATCCACTCATCCATCCATCCACCCACTCACCTCTCTGCCCCTCCATCCATCCATCCATCCACCCATCCATCCATCCATCCATCCATCCATCCATCCATCCATCCATCCATCCATCCATTCATTTATCCATCCATCTATCTTTCCATCCATCCATCCACCCATCCATCCATCCTTCCATCCATCTACCTATATTGCCTTCCATCCATCCATCCATCCATCCACCCATCTATCCATCCACCTACCCATCCATCTCTCCATCCATCCAATCACTAAGGACCTCCTTGGATACCTGTTTCTGTGTTCAGAACTGGGGGGGAAGGGGAAGGGGGTAACAAAGAGCAAGCGGCCCCTATGTGTCCCTGACCCACTGGAGCTCCCAGAGGTAAAGCCCCAGGAGAGAGCACTAGTCCGGGGGCTGGGAGAGCAGAGTCAGCCTGTAATTAATTCGTTGTTCAAAAGCAGGTGGTCCTCTCTGGGGCTCAGTTTCACCCCGTAACAAATGGGAGGAGGGGGTAGCCTTCTCGAAACAGAGCTCATGGGGCATAAAGCAGAGACAGCTCTACCTCATGACTCCATTTCCCCAGAATGTCTGGCCCCGGCTGCTGGAGCTTGTTTTAACTCACCCCCTCCACCCTGGACCCCCAACCTGAAATCCTTGGAGTCAAGCCCTTTCTTTCTCCAGTCACTCACCCTCTAGTGGGAATCATTTTGTCCCTTCCTCTAGAAATCAGTCTCTGGAATGGGGGAAGGGGGGATAGGTTTGGGGTGCTCCTTAGAGGGGCAGGCCTTGGGTGCAGGGCTCTGGCACAGCAGGAGAGTGGGGAGTAATCATCCAGCCTCCCCATTTCATGTTGGGTCAGGCCCCACAAGGACATAGGAGGCATGTGGGGGTGAGATGCTCCCCCAACCTACCACACCAGGTCTGAATGTGTTTCCCAGTCCAGCAGCTTCTTCTCCTGTTCTGTTCCTTGCAATGGGCAGAGGGTGGCCACAGTATTGGCCCAAAGGGAGAAGGAGAACTCCCCTGGCGACCTCACGGGCTATGGCCACCCTCTCCAGCCCCTTCTCTTCTGCTGGCATCTCCCTGCCCATGTCTAGCGTGCCTTCCCTCCCTGCAGGGCCTGCTGCAGAGGGTGCTGCTCATGGCCTCCAGGCCTCCTCTCAACTGCTAGCATTTCTAAGGACTCTTCTACCTCTCTCATTTGACTTTTAAAATCCTTCTTGAGCTCTTCTAAGAAGGCTTTCTGGGCTTCAGACCAGTTCACATTCCCTTTTGATGTTGCAGATGTGGGTTTGTTGACAATGTTGTCCTCTTCAGAATTTCTGTCTTGATCTTCACTCTTCTCATAATATGAATCTGTGGTAATTTTCTTTTTACTCATGGTGTTTCTTTATTCCCTGGCCTTTAAAGAGATTGAGCTCTCCTGCTGGGGATCAGAGGGCACTGACCCAAGCTTCTTGTGTTGGGAGCCTAGGTCTTAGTCACCGGCTTTGTGTGTTGGGGCCTCTTATGTTGGCAACTGGAGGCTGTAGGTTTCTGGCAGCTTACCTCATGTTGGGCTGGAATCAGCAAGGCTGGAACTTTCAGGCAATTCTAGGTTGCCTGCTTTTCCTTTCCTTTAGCTTTCTTCAGCTCTTTTTAGATGGGTGCTGCAGGGTCCCTTTAGTTCTATCTCCCTTATTTTTGCTGATGTACTGGGAGACCTGTTTGCTGGGCTGTTGTACTGCTGCTCTTTCTTCTAGTTCAGCTGTTTCAGGGTTTTTTTTTCTGGGTTTTCAGAGGTTGATAGGGGAGAGTGAGAGAGGCTACCTTTTCACTTCACCATCTTGGCTCCCGGAAGCTAGCATTTCTAAGACATGATGCATTTTACTGAGCTCCTCAATCACTCCAACAGTCCTGCTTTTTGACCTTCATTTGACAGATGAGGAAACCGAGGCAGAGGGGAGTGAAAGTGATTTGCTCCCAGTGGGGGCCCATCTGAGGCAGGATTCAAAGACAGGTATCCCTGACCCGGGTCGGGTCCTCAACTTGCTGGGCTAGATATCCAGGGACCTAGGGGCCACCCCACTGCTGCCCATGACTGAGCCAGCCTGGGCCCTGCTGGCAGAGCCTTGGCACCCCTAGCATAGGCTCAGCCCCCTGGGATGGGCTGGAAGAGAATGCTGGAAAAGGAGAGCCCAGGAAGAGGTCTTCAGCCTTTGATCTGTGCCACCCTGGGCCACTGCGATAAATGGTCTCTTTGGGGTTTGCCTCCTCACCTCCAGGCTCTGCTAGGGCGATGGCTCTCAAGCCCTGCTCTGCACATGCCGCTTCCTGGTGCTAGTAGCTCCAGTGACTCCCTGTTCTTGGATCAAATACTAACCCCAGGCATGGCCCCGGCCTCCCTTCCTTCTCCTCCTCCCCACATTGGGATTCAGCCAAACTGACTGTCTGTCAGATGCTGTTTCTCCCCTCCAAGCCTTTGCATGGGCAGTCCCTCATGCCTGGCATGCACTCCCTCCTTGCCTCTGCTTCGATGAATGCCACATTTCCTTTAAAACCCTGCTCGAGCACTGCCTTTCCCTGATAGCCTTTGTGGGCTGATGCCCGCACCACCCAACTGCCTCATATTCATTCTGGGTCTATTTAGGGGTGTACATGGTGCTTCCCCAGAGCAGGGAGGCTTCCCGAGGCCAGGGTTGTTTTGTTTCTGTCTCAGTGGCTAACACAGAGTAGCTATTTGCTTAATAAATGCTTGTTGATTGAATGAGTGAGTGACTGATGCCAAGATAAGACCAAGTCCAAACTCCTCACTCTGTCATTGGGAACCGTTCCTCTCTGCCTCCCTTCCGTTTGTGTGCTCTGTCTCCCAGCCAGATGGCCCTACAAGCTGTCTCCTGCACTGAAGATCTCCCACCTCCACGTCTTTGCACAGGCTGGCCCACAGGCCTGGAATGCTGCTCCCACTCTGCTCCATCTCTCCTCCTCTCTAACTTCCTGGGCAGCTCTGCTCCACTCAGGGCTGCCTCCCTGTTCTCTCCCGGGTATTCCTCCCTTTACTTTGCATCTCCTTGCCTTCCTGTTCTCCGTCCTCTGGTGGGGCTGGGACTGTTTTCTGTCTGTGCAATCCCAGACCCAGTCTGGGGCCTTGCACACAGTAGGCCCTTAGTAAATGCTGTTAGATCTGTCAGCCCGGGTGGGGTCTGGGAGAGTTCTCAGGGCTGTCCTTGGGCTCCCTGGGTCAGCTGCAGATGCTTCTTCTGGGCCTGAGCCACTCAGGTTGCCCCATGGCCAACCCCAAGCATCCTTTCCCACAAGAGCCTTCCCATCCGCGAGAGGGCATGGGCCTGGCTGCCCAGCCTTTCCCCAGGGCCTCCAGGACCCTCCAGGCCAGCCAGCAATAACAGCTGGGGGGAGGGGTGCTCAGAAACTCTGCTCCCCCAGGTGGCCGCCCTTGTCTCCTCAGCTGCATCTCCAACAGGGCTCTGTCCTCCTCCTCCCAAAGACCTCTGCTCTGTCTCCATGGAGGCCTCCTCCCCTTCTCTTCCCACTGCCCTGAGGGTTTCTGGGGCCCTCAGGCTAAGCCACAGCTGTTTGCAGGACCACCTTCCACCTTCCCAGGCACATTTGTCCATCTGTCCAGCTTCCCACCCCTCTTCCCCTTGCTGGGGCCTCTTGGGAGGCCTGGGACTGTCTTCTTCCCTTCTCCTCAGGGCCAAAGCAGGATGGGCAGGAGGGGAGAGAGAGGGGATGAAGGAAACACCAGGCAGTGTCTGAGTTCCTGAGCTCTGCCCATCACTGGCAGCCGGGCACAACAGCCCCAGCTACGGGTGGGGCCTCCAGGAATGAGGGGAGATTAGCTTCAGCTGAACGACCTGGCCTGAAGCTGGGAGGGTCACTGGCCGACCTCAGGAGCCCTGTGCATGTTGTCACACAAGGAATGCTTGGTTTGGTGAGGACAGAGCACAGCCTGTCTTCTCTGCATGACTTAATTCTGTTAAGTAATCTTGGGCAAGTTACTTGCTGGCTTAGGGCCTCAGTCGTTCCACTTGGGAAATAAGTGATCTCCCTCCCAAGTCTGGGGCACCGTGATTCAGGGTCCTTGCTCAATGCATAGACACTGCTTTCTAGCCTCTCACCTGCCACCCTCAGACAAGGGCATCATCCCCTGCCCCCAGGACAGTGAGACATCAGAAGGTCTGAAGCTTGGGAGGTGTCCTGGGGGGCTCACGGCTCACCCCTCCTATCTTGGCTAAGGACACAGAAGCCTCCACATTCTCTATGCCCTGGCTCCCAGAAGCCTCCCTCCTTGGCCTCACCCCACTGAGTCCCTTCTCTGCAGCCTGGCACCCTCCAGTGATACTCTGCTCTTCTGAGGCCAGAGCTCCTGAGAGACAAGTCAGGTCTGACACAGGGCTCTGCTCCCATGCCCCGGCCCCCACTTATTATTCTCAGGTCCCCTATGCTCGGCCACTTCCAATCTGAAGTCCAAGTCTCAGAGCCCAGGATCTAAAGATTTCTAGGTTCCTCTCCACCCCCTCCTGTCTCTCCCTGACTGCCTGAGCTGGTCCTGCCACCTTGGGAAACGGGGATAAAGGGCGCCAGATCAGAGTTCAGGTCGACAGGCTTTGCTCTGTGACCAGCCTCTTTTGTCCCAGGGACCACAGACCCCACGACATTCTCTGGAGCGTCCTCACTCAGGGACTGTCTTGTCCCTGAGGGCTGCTCAGTGACTTCCCATCCTCTCAGCCAGTGGCCCGGCCCACCCTGCCCCTTGTCACCCCCTGACACAGGGATAGAGGGAGGAAGGGAGGAAAGTAGAATGGTGCTCCATCACCCCCAGGGCCTTTCTTTTTCCAGCCCCACATAACTCTTTGGGGAAAGGGGAACACCTACTATGTACCACGTATTATGCTAAGCGCTTTACACACTTTGATCTCATTTGAACCTCACAACAACTCTGAGAGTGCGGTGCTGTTACTGTTCTCATTTTTTACAGATGAGGAAACTGAGGCAGACACCCAGGATCTCACAGCTAGGAAGTGTCTGGGGTCAGATTTGAACTCAGGTCATCCTGACTCTGGGCTCAGCCCTCTACCCAGCGCAGGGGACCTGTTTCAGTCTCCTACTCTGCTCACACTCCTGGTGGAAGCCTCCTTTTGTCTGGGCCTCGGTTTCCTCCTCTGGATGAGGAGGTCTCTACCTCCGTTCATTCTCTTACAGCCTTGGGGTCTCACCCCTGCTTTCTCGGGGCACTCCTTAGGGGTTACACTATAAGAAGGGACTTGTCTCGAGGCTCTACGCATCCACAGAGGGCCCCGGGAGCAGGGCAGATTGTTTTTACTCCCTTGCTAGTCTCCCCTCCTCAGCTAGTCTGGAAACTCCCCCAGCCCACGGATGGGCGACCTGCTCTCCCCTTACCCCAGAGGGTCTGCCCTTCCTGGGCTCCCTGCGCAGCCCAGGAGAGCCCAGGGCTGGGCACCCAGGAGGGAGGCTCAGAACCCTGGACAGACTCTGGAATGGCCTCACTCCCCTCCCTGTCTGAGCCAGATTGGGGGGGGGCTGGGGAGGGGGGACACCGAGGTAGCCCCGAAGCATTCACTCCTCCAGAAACGGTATTTCTTTCAATTTTATTCAGTTGTTTCAAAGCTCTGTAGTCGGAAAGCGCCTTCTCGCCTGCGCCGGGCCCACGCCGCGCCCACCGCGCCCACCACGGGTCCCGCCTGCCCGCCGCTAGTTGCAATAGGTCTCCAGCTGGTAGAGGGAGCAGATACTGTTGCAGCACTGCTCGACGATGCCACGTTTCTGCAGCTGGTACTCGGGGGGGAAGGGCAGCTCTTCCCCTCCGGCCTCACCCACTGGCAGGGGAGAAGGGGCCAGGGTGAGCAGGGGCCGGCCACACGGCTCCTCCCAGCAGCCCCGCAAGCACCGTTGTCCCCATTCCACAGAAGAAAGGGAGGCTCAGGGAGCGGTAACTGGCTCGGGCCACAGGGCTGAGCAGTGTGGGAGATGGGATTCATGGAGGCAGGGGGGGACAGAGGGACAGTGAACTCCCCCCCCCATGTCTTCTGGGCTTGTTCTGACAACAGAGGAGTGACCCTGGGGGAGGGATGCCTGCAAGGAGAGAACAGGAAATCTGGGGGCATTTAAGCAAGATTTCTATAAAGGGGATGGGTGGGGAGTCAGGTGACCTGGCATCCCGCTGTGTCTCCAGAAACTTCATTAGGCAACTTTGGGAGAGCTTCCCCCTCTGTCATCCCTACAAAGAGCTAATTAATGAGATCCTTGGGGTGGGGGGGATGCCTTAAAGTGAGGTGTGACTCTACATCCCTGGAATATGTCTGTCTCCTGAGCCTTTTAAGGGGGCTCCTGGGCCTGGGAGGACAAAGATGGGGACAGGAACCTGGGACTGGGGGGTGTGGGGGCCGGCAGGAGAGCTCCCTCCAAAGTGCAGACGTGGCACATGACTGTGATCGGCACCCCAGTGTTCTGCCTCATACCTGGATGCCCCTAGGACTTCAAGGGCTGAGGGACAGGCACAGGTCGGGGATGAGGGTCAGAATACTCACGCAGTGGCTGCTCCGCGTCCCGGCGTGCTTTGGGGGTGTAGAAGAAGCCCCTCTCCCCACACACCAGGTACAAGGCCTCCACCAGGTGGGAGCCACATAGGTGCTGGTTGACGAGGGCTTCACTGGCCGGTGGGCTGGACAATGCCAGCAGGACCGTCAGGGACAGGGCAGCCAACCAGGGAGCCATAGCCAAGCCCTAGCGGGTAGAGGGGAGGGCTGAGGGGGCAGAGAGAGGCAGCCTCACCGACCCTGTCTCCCTGGCCTTCCACACAAAGATCTTGTTGAATTAGACCCACAGAAAAGAAGAGGCCTCCTCATTCTACGTGGGAGGACACTGATGTGGAGAGGAGGGGGGCAGCCCTTGTCTGAAGTCACAGTGGGATCGGGCTGTGGGACAGAGAGGGCAGCCTGGCTTCTGTGAGTGTGGAAAGAGGCCCCTCCCTTCACTACCAGAGGCTTCCTCTCTCAGGGAGCCGAGAAGCATCTTGCTGTGTGACCCTGGGCAATGCCTCACGTCGCTGGGCCTCAGGCCTTCAGTGAGAGACATGAGGCTTGGCCTTAGAGGTCACCAAGTCCCTTCTAACACCGTTGGAAGGCAAGAGAGACGTTTTCTCCCCTGCTTCAGGAGATGAGAGGAGGCCCTGGATGGGCCTGAGGTTGGAAGGGCCTGGGACTTGCCAGAGGAGAGGCCTCTGCCTCCTCCCCCAGTCCCTAGCCGGGTCTGTGTGGCTTAGGAAGCAGAGAGAAGACAAAGGGTAGGACCTGGCTGCTAATGCTGGTTTCTGCTCTCTCTGCCCACCGCCCCCAGCCACTCAGAATGCCTGGCCTCATGGCTCTGTGGCTCCCAGCAGACTTACTCAGAGGAGAGACAGGAGAGAAGGAAGCGGTTGGAGTGTTGTGTCCGAGGCCGCTGCCTGACCCTGACGCTGACAGCTTTTAAACAGTGCTCAGTGCCCCTGTCCAAAGCAGGGCTGGCCGCTGACTCTCCTCCTCTGGCCGGGCCAGCGCCCCGGCTTCTGCTAACTGGGCTCATTAGGGCTCCGGAGTGGGGAGGCTGGGGGGGGGGGTCACCAGATGGTGCGAGGCCCAGTTTGGTGTTTCCAGATCATTTCCCAGCTCTCACCAATAACAGCCACTGTACCTGGCTTAGCAGGGACCCCGAGAAGCAGGTGAAGTGGCTGCTAATGAGCAGGGCTAATGAGGGGCTGGTGAGCAGCATGTGATGGATGAGCTGTCCCTCCTGACAACGCTCAATGGAGCCCTAAAATTAGGACTGCACATGCCTCCCCCGTGCCCCTCGCCCCCCCCCGCTTCCCTGAAGGTGTTGCTGACATGGGGTGAGGAGTCAGTGAGCCAAGGCACAAGGGGGGGAGTGGGGGCTGTAACCTAGAACTCAGGGGCCGTCGCGTTTCGGAGGGGCTTCATCATCTGTCGGAGGAAAGCAGGGCCCAGAGAGAGAGGAGTGTCATGCCCAGCCTCCTGCAGGGGTCAGAGTCTGACCTTATTGCTTCTGATACCTTTAGAGGAGGGTGTTATGGGGGTGCCCTGGGCCCCCTTCAGCACCTCCTGAGGGCCCCAACTCTCTCATTCTTGTTGGTAAACTCCTGGGTGCAATGGGAGGAGGAGCCACGGGGCAGCCCCAGACAATCCTGTTCCCTCCCCCCTCAGGAAATGCCCCCCAAGCCCTGACAGCGCTATCCAGGGCATGGCTCCTCAGGACTGCAGGGTGATGTCCGTTCTGCAGCTGCCCTGGGACTCCTGAGCAGGAGAGCAGACCCCTCATGGAAACGGGGAGACCAGGACCCCACTCTCTCCCCTCCTTGACCTAAGGATGGGCTCAAAGCCGGAGCTGCAGCCCCCTGTCAAGCCCCCTTCCCGCCTACCTGTCTGCCTCCAGGGCCTGGGCACCTCTGGCCCTCTCTGAGCCCTCCCAGAGGCTCCTCTCAAGTCAGAGAAGTGGGACCAGTGAGAGATGAAAGGGAGGTGGGATAAAGGATGGGCGCTAGGGACAGGGGAGGCAGACCTTGGTTCTGCTGTCATCGCCACAACAAAGATGATGACAGCGCGCGCTTATACGGCTCTTTGCGTATGCCCTCTCGTTCCGCGCTCTCAGTAAGCCCGGGAGGTATGTGCAAAGACTGCCCCCATTTTACACAGAAGCAGACTGAGGCCGGCCCCCTGTCAAGGACTTTCTCCCTGTCCACCTTCTGCAGGAAGTCTGGCCGACCCTGGAGCCGCTCTCGGCGGCTGCCTCCGACTCGCACGGAGCTGCTGTAGATGGGGAGGGACTAGGAATTTTGCCTTGCTTTGTGTTCCCAGGGCTTGGCAGAGTGCCTGGCACACGGTAGGCGTGTAATGACTGCTAAGTGGTTCAGAGAGGCTCAGGGCTACAAAGCTGGCATGTGTCTGAGGCAGGATTCAAACTCAGGTCTTCCCGACCCCAGAGCCCACCAGTCTATCCACTAGGTCATCAGCCCAGGGCCACTCATCTTAACTAGGCTAGAATCCCCATTGGGCCACTTACTGGCCACGTCTAAGCCTCAGTTTCCCCATCTGAAAAATGAATGGGTGGGCCCACGTGATTTCTAAGTCTCCTTTCAGTTCTGAACTGTGCACTCCTAATGGACAGGGTTGCCTTGGAAGGTAGAAAGCTCCCTTTTGTTGGAGGGATTCTAGCCAGACCTCTCACACAGAAGGGCCTGCCTAGAAAGGACCTGGAAGCCTGTAATTCTATGACTGTCCACTGGAGGGCGAGGTGGGCCAGGAAGAGATGTTTGGTGCTGGGCAAAGCTGGACAGAAGCCATCCTCAAGGGGCTGGCCATCGGGCCATGGGAAGATTCTCAGTCTGTCCTCGTCCTTCTCCCCTTGTTCTCTCGTGCTCCGAAAGAGAGCCCAAGGCCGAGGAGTCATCCCTCCAGGACACCGTTCTAGGTCGGGGCAGGCTGGTGCGTGCAGGGGCTGAGAGTATCGGGGGGACACACCTTAGGGACCAGGCCAGAGATGTGCCTCGTCGGCAGCTGTCCCAGAGTAAAAGAAGCCTTCAGAGACAGGTTGCTTGTCAAGAAATAGATTTTGACCTTTATTGTCATGGCCATGGCCAGTCATGCAGGACACCCCCCCCCCAAGTGGTAGCAGCAGCTCTAGACCCTGGGACCTACATAGGCAGGGCCCTTTGGACTCAAGGAAAGTCAGAGAAAACAAATGCACACACTTACACCCACACACACAGCAGCAGCAGCAGTGACAAGGACCATAGGGACATGCTTGGGACCCCTACCCCCCAAGACCCAATGCACCCCAGAACCCCAATGAGTCAGGGGCCAAGAAGGCCCTCCAAATCAGCTCCACCTCAGCCCCTCAATTTAAACAAAGGGAGAAGAAAGAGAAGGGGGAAGAGAGGGAATGGATCCACACTGGGAGTTGGGAACCCTAGGTCTGGACACTGGCGTGCAGGCCGGTAGTCAAGGTGGGGGAGGGGATCACCCTGTTCCATGTCAGCCGGGCTGGTGCTCAGGGGGCTAGGAAGAGTGAGGGGCTGGCTGCTATCCCAGTGTGGGCGTTCTTCGATATCTCAGGCCGGGGTGGATGGCTTCTGGGCCCCACACCCACCACTAATCCTTTCTTTATGGGGCTGGGGGCTGGAGGGCAGAGTGCTAGCTAAGGTTTGTCCCAGCCTCATTCAGTGGAAAGACCCCAGCACTCAGGCCTTTGGGGCAATTCCCTCTCCTCTCTGGGTTTCCCCTAGGCATCAGGACTGTAGTGGACTCTTAGGCCCCCACCCAGCTCTCAATCCTCAGTCTCCTCCTAACAGCCCTGGGGTGGAAGTGGTACCAGGGGGTACCAGGGCTTGCCTGTAAGGGTCTGGGCCAGGATTTCAATGCAGCTCTTCAGGCTGAGAGTCCAGGGTTCTCCACCCCAGGTGGGACACTTGCTGCCGCCTCTGCTGCCTTGACGCCAACCTTGGGGATCCATGAGATGGGGGCTAGGGAGATGGGCTATGCTGGGGAGACAAGGCAACACGCCGGGTCCTGGGCAGAGGTGGGGACAGACACGGGGTGAGGAGGCTAAGGGGGCCAGAGCGCCTGGGCATTAGCTCATGGCATTGAGCGCATGGGTCAACAAGTGAAGCTCATCCTGGACGCCTTGCAGAGAGCGCTGGATCTTCTGGGGGCTGTCCAGGACCTCTATGCCCAGTGTGTAGGGGTCAAACTTCACAGAGAAGGGGCGGCAGATTTGAGTCGAGTAGTTCCTGGGGACATGCAGAGAGAGCAAAGAGCCCCGGGGAACACAGTTCAGCAGAGGGACAGGCCAGGGCTTCACGGTGGTCCAGGGCAGAACCCGGGCAGGACAGGGAGTCACCCACCCCCTTGTCAAGAGAAGAAGAGGGAGGGGGAAAGAACACCAGCATTCACTGAGCATCTGCTATGTGTTAGTGAAGCTGGGGGCTATTTTATCCCCATTTTACAGTGAGAAAACTGAGGCAGGCAGTGGCCAAGTGACTTGCCCAGGGTCACCCAGCTAGTGAGCATCTGAGGTGGGACTCCAGGCCTGGTGCTGTAGCCACTGAGCCTGGAGTCTCTATGCACATGAGGAAGGGCGAGGCATAGCCCGAGGAGAGACAGGGGCTGCTCTGGATGGCAGGTCAAAGGAAAGGATCCTTTTTAGGGCTCCTTGTCCAGATTGGTCACCTGCACCCCCTGTACTCTGAGCAGCTTCTACTCATCTGGCACCCCAGATTGCTCCCCATCCCCTCCCTCGTGGCCCTGCCCCCATGTTAGGGCTTGCCTTCTGGCCAGGCCAGCAGTGCGGCTCCCAAGCCCCTGCCCAGAGTCCAGGCTGCTGAGAGACCTATTGGGGTCCTTGCCAAAGCCCGCCGGCTTCCTTCTCCTCCCCCTCCTCCCACCTACCTGAGCTTGTCTTTGGCATCACTAAAGCTCTCCGACACGAAGTAGACAGGCTGGTAGGTTTGGTCCTGGTACGGCTGCACAGCGGCGGCCTCGGGGTCAAACTCCCGGACCTCGGGCTCCTCGGACAGGGAGTGCTAAGCAGAGGACCCAGACCGTCACTTCACCCCCTCCCTCTGACTGTGGGCAGCCCTGGGCTACAGAAAGGCAGACCAGGGATGGCGCATCGATGAAGATGGCACCGGGAACATTAGAGCTGAGAGTGACTTCAGAGGCTCAGCCACTCAGGGTGGGTGAGGGGACATGGTTGGCGGGGTCCCAGCCTCTGTATCTTGGCATCTCCCCAGGGCCTCCCAGACCAGGAAGAAGCTTCTGCTTGAAGGGAAAACCCACTAGCAAGGCAGCTCCCATAGAAGGGGGGGCCCCGAAGCAGGAGAAGGACACCCCTGCCCAAAGGGTGGGGCTGGTTTACTGAACAATGGCCCAAGTGCCCTAAAGACCCTTCCCAGCTCTGTCTGCCAGATCTAAGCCCTGCCCCCACACAGATCAGGGGGCTCTCCATAGTGAGTCTCATTGGGGGCAAGGGCCCCAGAAGGCTCACTGACTGACCGCACCCCGGGGCAGATCCTATTTGGGAAGTGGGATTCAGTTTACAAACACTCCATGAGCCCAGCAGAGGAAAGGGAGAGGGCGGTCTGCCACAGGGCTGCCTTCCTGGTGTGACGCTGTTCATCCCCCAAGGTGGGCAAAGGCAGCAGGCCCCATCCCCCACCTCAGACCCTCTGCCTCTGGATGATCCCAAGTGGCCCCAACCCCCAGCTTCCCTGGGAAGCCAGAGCCCCCGAGGACCGATGCAGGTGAGGAGGGCTTCGAGGGAGGGAGGAAACCCCATCTGCGCAGGAGCTGGGAAGGGGCAGGCTTACGATGAGCTCCCCATAGGAGGACAGGAGGCCGGCTCCATAGGCTTTGACAGCTCCGTTCTGCTTGCAGAGCCCAAACTCCACGGTGAACCAGTAGAGCTGGAAAAGCATGTATCCCCCAGATATGTGGTAGGAGCCTGCTCTCTGGCCTGGGGGACCCCCCCCCAACACACACACCTGGTGGGTGCCTGCTCCCCACCCTCAGACTCAAGGCTCCTTGTAGGTAAGGGCCTGTTTCCCCCTGCCTCCTTTATCCCCCAAAGTAAACCCAAAGAGGCCCTTGTAAGGATATCCTGTGCTCCCACATCTTTGACTTCTTATGCTAGAGAGGAGGGGGAGGAGCAGCCCTGGGCCCCTCGATGGAGGAACAGCTCTGAGCCCAGCAATGGAGGAGCCTCCAGTCTGGGCCAGACAGGACTTAACTTTCTCACTCTGGGAGTGTAGATATGGATTTGACACTTCTATGAACTGATTTGCAGAGCGGAAAGAGATTCTAGCTGAAATTACCTCCTCCCAAACCCCCAACATAGCCAGAAGCCAAATCCTCCCCACTCCCCCACAGCAGCCTCCATAACACACCCCAGCCCCTACCCCCTGGCCAGGCAGACCTACCGTGGATAACTTCTCAATCTCCTCATCGGTGGCACCGAGGGAGGCAAGGCCAATATCCTGGGAAAGGGGAGGAGAGGATGACAGGGGCCAAGCCTGAATCAGGTGCATCTGGGTCAATGCCTGCTTCTCCTCTCACCTCTGGCTACCCCCCCCAAACATCCCTGCCCTTGGAAAAGTGCCCAGGAGTCACTGCCAATGCCAAGCAAGCAGTGCTGAGGCTGTGGGTGTGAAAGCCAAGAGGGGAGGACTCACCTGGGAGAACTGGGCAAAAGTCCTGTCTGCCAGCATGGGCACGTGCCCCAGGAGCTCATGACAGCAGTCCCTGCAGCCAGCACCCGTGGGTGCCCAGAAGGCAGACAAAGGAGCAGACACTGCTGGTGAGAGGGCTGTGGGCACAGTCAGTCTGTCCCAGGGACACACCCTCGGCCCCCATGCCTTCCTACCCTCTGCCTTTTGCCGGCTGGCCCCAGAGATGGCTGCTCCTGCCATCTTAGCCCCTCTTTGGGATCTTCTCCCCCTCCAAGAAGCCTCTGCCTCACATTTGAGGCTCTCCACAATGGCTTTGCCTTCCCAGCCCTATCTCACCTGGTTCCCTGTGCCCAGAACACCTCCTTTCCCTTAAATAGTGCCTGACCTCCATGGAAGCTGGCCACTTCCTCCAGGGAGTCTTTCTTGCCCCCATGGGTCTGTGACAAGTGTTCCCCTCAGAGGGTGGGCAGCTGGGAGTGTAAAGGCACTTACCATGTGAGCGAGTGCTTCTGTTACATGGGGGGGATCTTACTCCATCCCCGCTGGGTGCCAGAGAAAGGAGGCCTGGCCTCACCTACACTTTCTCCTTGCCCCAGCATCATGTTCTACTAGGCATCCCCAATGCTTAAATAATGTCTGTTGGGCAAAACTGAATTCAATTGGTCCTCTTCTGCACCCCCACCCCAGACCTAGAGAAAGCATTCACTAGGTGAATTTGAGAAAGATGTGCATGTAGCTCTCTGGGCCTGGATTTCTCCTTCTGTCACACAGAGAGAATCATCCCAGCAAAGAGCTGATGAGATGGAGGTTTGGGAGGGAGCAGTGCACCTTGAATGATATGAAAGGTGTTATCCTACACCCAGGGAATGTAGGTCCCTCCCTGGGCCCTAAGGAGCTCCTGGAGAATGAGGCACCCTGGGCCACAGAGGGTAGGTAGGGTCAGTGAGGAGGCCCACAGGCTATTCCTCAAGCCCACTCTGGGATTCAGGGACAGAAACTCCAGAGACAGACTTCTTACTGGGCCTGGGGATGGTAGGAGCCCCTACTCACGGCTCTGGGGAATGCATGGGCGAGGAGGCATGGCGGACATATTGGGTGCACTGGAACACCCTGAAAGCCAGGCTGGACAGGAAGTCTCGGGCAGAGAGCAGGCCGGCCACTGGCCTCAGCTGGAAGCCTGTCCTCTCTGAAAGAGCAGAGAGGGATGGGCTGAGAGCTATTAGCCCAGCTAGCCCAGAGCCAGGGAGCCTGGGCCCTCAAAGTTTCTCCTGGCCCTGCCCTTGGCAATTTTCAAGGCCTTGCTTACCTCGTACTTCTCTAGGGGCTACTCTGGCCCACACTGACCTTCCCCTTCTTCCCCACCCTGGACTCTTGTGACTCAGATCTTCTCCTGGCCCCCGGAAGCTCTCTATTCCTGCCTCTGGACATTTTGCCTCCCTCCCATGGCTAAGGTCTGTAAGGGCCCCAGGAGGCAGCCTGGCCCCAAGAGATGGGGAGTGGAGTCATTCTCCCTCTCTGCCCACCTGGCCCTGGCCCCCACACAAACTGCTCTTACCCTTCAGAAAGCGGGACACATCTTCAAGCTGGGGGATGTTATTCTCGCTGTAGCCGCAGGACCTTTCCAGCAGCTGGAAGGCCTCCACATGCTCCCGGCAAGCATGGGTAGGGTACAGGCTCTTCAGGGTGGTGAAGACCTCTCTCCTAGGGAAGGAGCAGAAATGCAGAGACATGAGCCTGGAGAGCCCCAGGGAGCCTGGACATGGACACAGGTGAGCCCTGCTTCGGATGAACCTGCAGTATGTAATAGAGAATAAAAGAGTCTGCACCTGCTCCTCATCCATTTACAATGAGATTCTAATTGGCAATGCTTTACCAACTTCTCTTGTAGGAGGAGAGGGAAAGCTGGGGCAATGATGATGAGACAGGAGGAAAGACAGAGGTTAATTGGGCTCTTCTCATCCATCCATCTATTCACCCACCCACCCATCCATCCACCCATTCATCCATCCATCTATCCATCTATCCATCTACCCATTCTTTCATCCATCCATCTATCCATTCACCCATCCATCCATTCATCCATCTATCCATTCTTTCACCTATCCATCCACCCACCCACCCATCCATTCATCCACCCACCCATTCATCCATCCATTCATTCACCCACTCTTCCACCCACCTATCCATCCATTCACCCACCTATTCATTCATTCATCAGATAGGCACTTTGCCACCAGGAGATCCTGCTCCTTATCCCCTGCCCTGCCCAGCTTCCTTGCCACTTTCCTGCCCTCTTCTAAGCCATCCTTCAAGGCCCAGCTCAAGCTTCATCTTCTCCAGGAAGCTGTCCCTGACCTCTCCAGTTCCCTTGAACACCTTCTGACCTCCCAGAGCACAGTCCTCAGGGCTCAAGGCCCTCCCTGATCACCCCAGTTGCTCACGTCCTCCCACCCCAGCCCAAATGACTATGTCTATGTTTTGGGTTTACTTATCAGCACTCATTGTGTCCACTGCAAAGACCATAATATTGTATCTTTGCTATCTGGGCTCTCCTCCACCCCCTGGCAGGGATCCTGTCTCGTCTAAGCTTTGACCCTGTCTGGGTCCTGATGCTGGGCATGCATCAGGCATCTGATAAATGCTGACAGTTTGCCAACCTTTCCTTGGATCTTCCACAAAGCTCCCTCTAGCTCCCAGAGCCAGTGACTAGCCAGCTGGCTGACAATGCCCCTGAAAGACCATCAGCTCTCAATCCCTGGCTGTTTCCAAGCTCTGCTGGGGGTTTCTTTTCTCCAACTCGCTCCCCTTCTCTTCCTCGACCTCCCCATGCGCCATGTGGCCACGTCCTTACCAGGTGGCGATCTCCTCTGCTGTATACTCCACGCGGGGGATCGGCTCTCCACTGAAAGAACCCATGGTTAGTTTCATCTGTTCCACATCCCCCAATGACACTCCCCAAAGCCAAGGCCCCCACTGGACTAGATGGTTTCGAAGACCCCCCTGGTCCCCCAGCTCAGATGTTCTACAGTTAGCAAAGGCAGAGCCTGCATGGCCTTCAGAAGGCTGGCATCAAGAGGTAGATGCTGCCCCGCTACGTCTCAGCTGTGTAACCCACTGTGAGCCACATTCACAAAGCTATGATGAGATCCTGGCCTCACATGTGGCCAGCCACCTACACCTCTGGACACGCCCTTTTGGGGCCTTATTCAGTGAACCCGTGATCATTTAAATATCCCGTCTGTCTATGAGAGATCTCTGGCTCTGTGTGTGTCAGCCTTCCCTAGACCCCAGCCTGGCCACTTGGCCCAGGCCCCCTGCCACGACCTTGCCCTTTGGTTGGTGGTGGGAGACTCTCGGGTGCCAGGGCCCTTGGGGGTGGCGATGGGCTGGGTAGGGGAGCTGGCCTGGCTTACTGCTTGTATTGGAAAGCGATTTCTGCTATCAGCTTCCTCCGCTGGCGATAGACCTGATCAGAAAATCCCTGCAGAGGAGGAGAGGTAGAGGGGGTTGCTCAGGGCGCGGCTCCAGGCCTGAGCCCCAGGCCTCTTGGCCATCCCTCAAGCCTCCCTGCTCCCCCCACAGGCATCAAGGAGTGGACTCACTGGGTGGTCCAGGTCCAGATCAGGGTCAAATTTGGTGACCAGGTGGTGGCATTTGTCCAGTTCGGAGATCTTTCTGGGAAACCAGTGAACTTCACAGAAAAGAGGCGGGATTAATTCTACAGATGCCATAGAGTGGTTCTCTCTGTCCCTGCCAGGTGGATGGAGCAGGGCAACCCAACTCACCCAGTCAAGAACGGTAAGGATGCTGGTGGGCCCCCATTTCTATGGCACTGTGGCCCTGTGATGGCTAGGGAAGGTGAGCGTCATCCTCTCCTTCTCTGCCAAGGGACAGCTTCCCTTACCCCCACCCACATCTCAGCCTGAGGACCTGGGAGCACAAGGTCACCTGAGAAGCTCACTCCTTCGTCTGAGCCTCAATTTCCCCACCTGCACTGCATCCCCTCCCACGGGCTATGGGAGGAAGGACCTCAGGGCTCTACTGAAATGGGAGGCTCAGCGCTCAGCCAGCCACAGCCCAAGACGTGACCAAGGACTGGCTGCTGCCTTAGGGGAAGGACCCCTGGCCACCCCCACCCCTGGTGCAACCTGCATGGAATAGAGCCCGCCTCCGCGGCCAGTCCAGGAAGGTGTGTGTGTAGGGGGGTGTTAAACGTTCCTCATCTGCCAATGTGAAGAATTCCCCTTGTAATAGTGCACTAATCATAACAGAAAGATGAAGCTGTGGGCCAATGGCAGGGGGACAGAAAGAGCACAAGCATTCTAGCTAGGGTGTTGTGGGGACACTATAGCTTCTCTGTCCTTGCTCCTATGTCTTCTGTCTAACCCAGAGGAAAGAAGGGAGGGAGGGAGGGAGAGAGGAGGGAAGGAGGGAAGGAAGGAAGAAAGGAAGGAAGGAAGGAAGGAAGGAAGGAAGGAAGGAAGGAAGGAAGGAAGGAAGGAAGGAAGGAAGGAAGGAAGGAAGGAAGGAAGGAAGGAAGGAAGGTGAGAGGAGGGAAGGAAGGGAGGGAGGGAGGGAGGAAGGAAGGAAGGAAGGGTGGAAGGAAAGAAGGAAGGAAGGAAGGAAGGAAGGAAGGAAGGAAGGAAGGAAGGAAGGAAGGGAGGGAGGGAGGAAGGAAGGAAGGAAGGGTGGAAGGAAAGAAGGAAGGAAGGAAGGAAGGAAGGAAGGAAGGAAGGAAGGAAGGAAGGAAGGAAGGAAGGGAGGGCTCTTCCAGCTCGGAGCGGCTGGGGACTGGGGCGAGGCGCGGAAGGGAGCACAGGACTCACTTTTGTGCTCCTTGGTGCTGCGCACCTCGTCGGAGACCCTCCGGACGGAGCTGAGGAAGGCGCCCAGGTCGCTGCTGTGGACTTCACAGCGGACAAAGTATTCGAGCTCCGACGTCCCCTCCTTCGGCTTCCTGTTGGTTCTGGTCTCCAGGTGGTGGATTTTGGCTTCGAACGTCTCGTGGAGGGAAGTAGAGGAGGAAGAGCTCACTGAACACTTGCCCGTCCCCACTCACCTGCCCTTCTTGGCTGCCCAGGGTGAGGCCAGGGACACTTATTCTGCTGCGAAGGGAGGAGCGCCAGGTCCACCAGCCGGACCTCAGTTTTCTCCTCTCTATCATAGGCATGATAACCTGCTCCCTGCTCCTGCTGAGGTCTGTTGGACTTAGAGCTGGAAAGGGAGTGAGGCCACCCCTGTTGTTTTACAGGATAGAAAAGTGAGTCCCCGAAAAAGCTTGAAGGGACGAGTCTATACAGTAGCGCACATTTTAAAGGGCGCCAAGGACTCTCAAGGGGCTTAGGAAATATTCTCCCATTTGATTCCCACAACAATGCTGGGAGGTAGATGCTATTGTTGGCTTCATTTTACAGATGAGGAAAACGAGGCTGGAATAAGTGAAGGGACTTCGCCAAGGACATAGCTACCATAGTGTCCGAGGCTGCATTTGAACTCAGGTCCTCCTGGTTCCAAGCCCCTATGCCCCTCTCTGCTTCTGGAGGACAGTGAGATAAAGAGACTAATAGCTCAGCCCCATTGCTCAGGCACTCCCAGGTTGGCAGAACCTTCCTCACCAATGCCCAGTGAGGGAGGGAGTATAAATTTCATTATCTTCATTTGACAAATGGAGAAACTGAGGCTCAGAAGTGACTGACTTGCCCCCTGTGGTCTCAGAGCCAGACCCCATACCCAGGTCTCTGCTGATTCTGGGACCAGAGGATTGCCTCTCAAGGCACTGTAAGAGAATGAGCCCCCCTCCCACCCTGGAACATTTCCTCCTGCAGGGGGGTCAGAAGGGGAAGCTGGGGGTCAAGTTTAGGGGTGGCATGGGTTTGGAGTCAGAACACTCAGGCTTGAGTTCCGTCTCTGCCCTCTGTGTGACTTTGGCAGGTTCCTTCCCCCATGGGCCTCAGTCTACCTCTCTGTAAAGTGGGCTTGTTGGTCATGATGGCCCCTCTTCCAGACCTGCCATTGGCTAGCAGGCTGGACACAAGCCTCCCTTTGGCAGTTCTGAAGGGGCTGGGGGCTGTCCAGGGCGGCTCAGAGTGAGCTCAGAGCCCCCACCCCCAGCCCATCCAGGCTGCACCCTGCCTCCCACCTGCTGGCACTCATCACATCAATCCCTGGTTAATTTGACAGCCACTCTCCCATTAGCTGCTCTGGCCACATATAGGGGCCTGTGGCTGACTGGCAAATGTCATTAGGGGGTGGGGGGGGAAGAGTCGGGGCTGATCTGCCACCAGACTCTGCCACCTGCACAGCCCCAGGCTGAAAGATCGATCCCTGGCTGCTGCTGCCCACCCAGACCACATCCAGATGCATGTGCTCTCTCTCTCTCTTCCTGTCTCTCACAAACACACACACACACACACTCTTACACACAGATACTCATGTACACTCACACACATACAGACACACTCTCATACACACACATACAGACACATGTACTCACACACTCACACGCAGGCACACATGTACTCTTTCTCACACACACATATAGACACACACTCTCATACACACATATACAGACACATATGTACTCTCTCACACACACTCTTACACACACACTCACACACACATACATGTACTCTCACACACAGGCTCACATGTGTTCTTTCTCACACACACGTATAGACAGACACTGTCATACACACACTGGTACAAGTACAGATACACACATACCTTTCTTCCTGTCTGTCCCAACCTGCCCCCCCACCCTTGCCTCCAGCACATGACATTGCTCCAGCCCTGAGGTGGGGGCTGGGCTCAGAGGAGGCCATCCATCCCGCCCATCCTGGGAACCAGGGCAAGAAGGAAGGAGGGGTAGGTGTGAGCACTGCCAGGTCCACTTACCAACAGCTCCGTGAAATCCTTCATCCAATTCCCACCCAGCCTTTTCTTCCCAGACCCACAGCTTCCAGTCAGTCAAAGCCCTCAGGCCTCCTCCCTCCCAGAGAGAAGCCTCAGCCAATGGAGCTTGAGACCCAGAGGAGCTGAGTTCGAATCCCAGGTCTGCTCTGTGGCCTTGATCAAATAGATTCTCACCCTGGGCCTCGAGTGCCTGAAAGTGCTGCTTTGGAGGACCTGCCAAGCCCTCCCATGACTGAGCTGGCCATCCTCTGGTCTGATAGCCTTCACTTAGGGAGGTCAGTCACCTGGCCATGGCCTGACCCTGGCTGTGATCACAGAGCTCCCACAGACCAGGCCCCTCCCAGGCTGGTCCGAGCTCACCACAGAACTACATAGCCACCCCTACCCAGCTCCCGCGGGCCAGCAAGAGCCCCCCAATCTCTCACCTCGAACACTTTCAGGGCCCGGGACAGTGATGTGGACTTGGCTGTCTTCAGAGTGAAGAAGAGGTTGAGGAGGGCCTTTCCATCCTTCTCCTCAAAGACAATGGCGTCTAGGGGATCCCCGGAGGCCTCCGCTGCCGCAGCTGCCATGGCTGCCTCCCTTTCCTTGCGAGCATCTTCAATGAGGCTCTGCCGCCTGCCAATGAACCTCGGGGACTGGACCAGAGACAGAGTAGGGTCAGCAGCACAGGGGCCTCCATCCTTCTGCCAGTCCCCCTCTGGGACCCCGGGGGGAGAAATTCACCATCTCAGTGGGCATGGGCACTGAGGCCAAATGGGGAAAAGCTGAATCATGCTTGCGATGTCCCTTGAGCCCTGGATCCTGTGTTCAGAGCTCCCCAGGTTCACTCTAGGGAACGGTCGAGTCCCAGGGAGCTGTGCAGTGTCCACTCTCCTCTCTACCCCTCATAGTATGGGATGAGCCAGAAGCCAGCTGCCTTCAGGATCCAAACTGGACATTTCAGGCAAAAAAAAATCTGTTTTGGGGTCTCCACAGTCTGGCTGGGCCATCCACACTGGCCAAAGCAACCAGCTGGTGGCCTGATCCCTGGCTTACTTTGGGCTCCCTAGACACTGCTTCCAAATCCATTGTGTTGGGGGATCCAGGCAGGCATGACTACAGGGTAGGATTGTTAGCTTTCTAACCCTCTGCTCCATGCCTTCGCCCCCTCCCCTCAGTAATCCACTCAGCCCACCTCTCTGGAGGCTCTCTGTGGGGATAGAGAAGTCTAAACAAGGGATGCCCACAAATGAGGCAGGGACCCCCCAGAGGGTCTGCTAACTGATTCATGGGATAAAAGGATGGTAGGGCAGGAAGGAGCCTCAAAGCCATCTGGGTCCCCCCTCTCATTTTGCAGATGAGGAAACTGAGGCTCAGAGAGGTATAAGGATTGACTGAGGCCACCCAGATGCTCGGTCCTCCCCCTCTGCACAGCTGTGCTCCCAGGGAGTCCTCCTCCTACACTATGACCCCCTTCTCCCCTAGCAGGTGGGCTCTGGTCATTGAGAGCTCCGTTGAGAGCTGATACGTTGTGTGCGATGAAGGGCTTGCCAAGGCAGCCCTGGGAGGTGGGTGCTCCTCTACGGAGGGTGGCAGAGAGTGGCCAACCTTGCCCAGGGTCACCCAGCCGGGTTCAAGGAGTTCTCTCCTCTCCGCCTGGGGCCTTGACCAAGTGAATCTACTCGCGTAGAACCACGTCCTCACCTCCCCATTTAACTAATTAACCCATGCAGCCAAACCTTCCTCCCCGTCTTCCTGGGCTCTGGACTTTGGTGCCCAGACACGGAGTGCTGGAGGGTCTCGCCCACCCAGCTGGGCAGGCCTGAAGGAGTGCTGGCAGTGGGCTGTGTGGCTGATTTCAGAAGCTTGACTCAGAGCATTGAATTTCTCCTGTTTCTATGACCAGTTGGGCATCAGGAACACGGGCAGCTCTTGAGGACCCCCCCAGAGATAAAATGACATTTCGGCCCTAGCTGTCAGCCCGTCCCTAACTGCATTAGGTGGGAAAGGGTGATAGCAGGAGTGGGAGGTGGCTGTTGGCCCAGAAAGCCTTCGAGGGGCAAACCTAAGCTAGCCCTAGCTAGGGGAGTGTGGGGCAGTGCCTGGCAGGCGGCTGGCGCCTCCTCCACCAGGGAGCCCTCAGAGGGCTGACCTAGCCTGCCTGGAGAAGGACTCCTCAGCCTCACAGCAGCCACCAGCTTTGGAATGAAGACTTAGAAAGGCAATCAGGGCGTTCTCTCTGGGTCTCCTCTCTGAATATCCTCACGCCCCAGGGGGCCTCTCCTGCCCCTGCCCTCTCTGGGCCCCCTTAGAAGTACCTCTGGCTCGGGGTCCTTCACCTCACCTGCAAGGACCTGGCTCTTGGGACAGCCTGGAGCAGCCCCTGCTCAGAATCAGGCTCTTAAGCTATGGGAGGGAAAGTCTGGTTTCAACTACAGGGGGTAAAAAAAGGGGCGGCGGTCTCCTTTCCCCCTCTGGATTGCCTCGTGTGTCAAAGAAGGCCCTTGGGTGGGCTGGGGATTAAGAGCCCCCTCCCAACTGGCCGTTCTGGCTTGCTGGGGAAGGTTATGGAGGAAGCCCTCAGCCTGGCCCCAAAGGTCTGAGGAAAGAGGCTTTAGACAACACCCAGGTCCCCCAGAGACCTGTGTCTGCTGGTGGGCAGGTCCAGGAGAAAGCGGTCTTTGTTATCTCCAAGATTTCATCTGGGGCCTCACCAAAGCAGCTGCTCCTCTTGTCCTCTGCACAGGGGAGCCGAGTAACTTCCTCAAGCCTCCCCAGGGCACCCACTCGCTGTGGGACATCTTTTAGCCTCTCTGAGACTCAATTTCCCCCTTTATGAAATGAGGAGCAGGTAAGCCCTTACTCATTTCTTTCATGACCTTCTAAGGCTGTAGCCTCCAGGCCCTGAAGGTGTGGAATGGGGTTGGGGGCACACAGAACAAGGGGACAGCCATGTGAGGAGCCCAACAAGGACTGGGTCAGTCAATGACCGAGGCCAGCCCAAGCCCCAGGTGTCCTCCTGGCCAGCCTAGGAGCACGACCTGATTGGGAAGGGTTGGCCGAGGTCTCAGTCTCAGGGGCCCCTATGCCTCAGGGGCAGCCCCTCCCCACTCACTGCGCCTGTCCCAAGGAGTGGGGGAGGGGGTCCTGGCCAGGGGCAGCAGGGCAGAGAAACCCCGGGCTCAGGAGCTACCCATCACGTTAGAAAAATCACCCCTTAATTCAGCACAGCCAGAACTTTTGTGATGGGTGCCAGGCCCGGTGCTGGCTGCTGGGCACACCAAACCCTTGCCCGTCTCAGATGCCCATCTCAGATCTCTTCCCAAGAAGAGTGTCCACCTCTACTACTCCTTCTCACTCCCCAAACCCTAGAAGCTGGTAGTCCAAAACTCATCACCCCCAATCAGCAGATGTGGAAACTGAGGCCTTACAAGCCATGACAGCCTTGGGAAGTTTAGGGCTATGCCCACTGCACCACCCAGCTTCCCAGGGTCCTTCACATACATAGGATTGAAGGGCTGGCATTCAGGACACTGGGGTTCCAGCCCCAGCCCTGCCTCTGTCTCAGAGCTGTTCCCTTCTGCCTGGGCCTTGGTTTCCTTCTCTGTAAAATGGGGGGGGCTCAACCTCAAAGATCCCTTCTAGCTGATCTATAGAGTCTGGGCTTCTTGGGGCGCGTGCACACACACACACACACACACACACACACACACACCACACACACACAAGATATGACAGAGACACAGACTCCAGACCCCAGGACTCTCCCCTCACCTCAATGCGCACAGTCACAGACACACCCAGGCCCAGAGAGCCACCCTCTGACCCATGGTAAGTGGCCAGGCCCCTTGGGGCCCTAGGAGAGGGTCCTGGACACAGCCAGTGGAAAGCAAAGACTTGCCTTTGGCATCCTTCGGCCCCTCAGCCTCATGGCTCAGCATCCCTATGCCGGGGTGGGGTGGGTCAGGGACTAGAGCAGCTCAGGAGATAGGGACCGTCCCCAGGAGCTGGGCTGTAGCTCTTACCATAATGGCCTCCGCCTGTTTGGAATCCAGCTCGGACACTGCCCTGCGGAAGCCCTTGGCCGGAGGCGTGGAGATGTTTGGAGTGGGCATCGTGCCAGAGGGCTGTCCGTCTCTTGTCCGGGGTCTCCACTGTCGACTCCCCTCTCCCAGGCAGCCTCTTATAGGCAGGGCTGACGTCAAAGCCCCTTTCAGATCCCCCGCTGGCTCCCCCCACCGCCACCTCTGTGCCCCCCTCCCTCCCTGGCTCTCTGGTTCTGCACTGCCTGAGGGAGGAAGGAGGAGGGGGCCAGAGATGAGAACGGGCTCTGTTCTATTAAATCTAATTGCTCCCAAGATTGCAGACACTCGCCTTTGGAAAACGAGTTATCTGCTCCTCCACCATCACCTCTGAATCATCCCCTCGCCCTGGAGAAAGCTGAAAGAGCCAGGGTGGGGGCAGCGGCCAGTGCCTGCCAGGCTTACCCTCCCAGGGGCTGGGTGGCAGCATATCTCCTCTACCCAGGGACCCCCAAAGACAGTGCCTGGGCTTCTGCTTCCGGATAGGCTCGGGACCAGATATTGGAGGCCCGGTACCTGGACTGAGGGAATTGGTGCCACTTCCCCCAGAAGGGAAGGGTGGAGGCATCTCTGCAGACCCTTTTGGACATGGGGTCTTGAACTTAAACACTCTGGGCCTCAGTTTCCTTCTCTTAACTCCCGCCCCTCCTGGCTCCCATCCCCCGTGCCCTCCTCTGTAAGACACGGTTCTGGTGGGGACATAGCCTCCCTTTCCCAGAGCACGGCCCTACCAGGTAGGAGAGATAAAGGTTATTCATCATTCCCGTGCTCTACACTAGCTCAGAGATGCCAGGTGACTTCCCCAGGGTCACCCAGCTCGTGAGTTTCCAGCCCTGGCCAAGGCTCTCCCACTGCATCGTGTGGAATCCTCAAGACTCCACTCATGGAAGGGGGAGGAACGGCCCCATGCTAGAAGTGACAAGGTCTGCTTCCATGTCTCAGCTCTTCACTCTTCTGCTGTGTGACGCTGAGCCAGACCATGTCCTCCCCAGAGCCTCGCCTTCCACAAAGGAGCTCACAGTGCTGACACTTTCCTTCCCAGGGTTCAAGGATGAAGGGGAACAGGGGCCATCTCTCTGGGCTTGGTCTCCCTCCCCTGTCCATCTCCATCCTTCTCTGGTCCTGACACCCATGGGATCCCACGCCCTGCCCACCTAAGTGGGGAGAAGTCTAGGGAGGGTCCACACCAAGCCAGCTCGGGACGTGTCTTCACTGAGGCACCAAATGTGATTTGGCCGAGAAAGATGAGAGTGAATGAGTGGATGACCATGTCTCCTGGGAGAACCCCCACCATGCAGGGCAGGCATCACCTCACCTAGCTGTCCTTTAGAAGGCTTCCCCTTCCTCTGCTGACCACGTGTCTTCCCTTGAAGGACCAGTCACCGACCACGCCCAGGCGACAGGACGGCCAGGAGGAGGCCCGGCCAGAACACCATGACTATGGAAACATGACCCCCAGGATGCTGGGGACCCCCAGCAGGACAGAACTCCTCTGGTCACTCTGACACACACACTGTTCTCAATCCCATCATGGCCCTAAAAGGCCCCTGGGCATAGCAAGGTATTGAATGGAACTCATTCCGTGCTTGGGGTCTTGTGCATTGTCCATCTCCCCACCTGAGGCGGGGATTCCAGACTCCCCAATCCAGTGCAAAGTGCAGGTCTGCCAAATGACAGACCTCTGGAAAGAAAAAGATGTGGGCGAGAGTACAGGGATCTGGGTGCGAGTGTGGGACCTGCTCTCCCCTCTCAAGGCCGCCTTCCCCTCTCTGCGCCTCTCTATAAGATGAAGAGTTCAGACTCAAGGATCTCTAAGCATCCTCCTGTCTCTGACTTTCTGGGAGCCTTTTGTCTCATAGCATTTTTATTTGCACCTTTGGGGTGTGTCTGTGTGTATGTATATGTGTGTTGTGTCTGTGTCTGTCTGTATGTCTGTATGTCTATGTGTGTGTATCTGTGTCTGTCTGTCTGTCTGTATGTCTATGTGTCTGTGTGTCGGTGTCTGACTGTATGTCTATGTGTCTGTGTGTCTGTATGTCTGTGTCTGCCTCTGTGTGTGTCTGTATACGTGTATTATGTCTATGTGTCTGCCTGTCTGTGTGTCTGTGTCTTTCTATATGTCTGTATGTCTGTGTGTCTGTGTATGTCTGTGTGTGTGTCTGCCTGTGTCTGTGTCTGTGTGTCTGTATATGTGTATTGTGTCTGTGTGTCTGCCTGTCTGTGTCTGTATGTCTGTGTCTGCCTCTGTGTGTGTCTGTGTACGTGTATTGTGTCTGTGTGTCTGCCTGTGTGCATGTCTGTATCTTTCTGTATGTATCTATATGTCTGTATATCTGCATCTGCTTGTGTGCCTCTGTGTGTGTGTGTGTGTGCACATGAGCTGGGAGCAGGGCAGCCACGTCCTCGTTCTAGGTCCATTTGCACTGGGGGATCCCAGGCAGTCCCTTCCCGTCTGCAAGACAGGGGGGTTGGGGGAGGGGGTCCTCGGGGTCCCCTCTTGCTCAGACCCTCCTATTGGCGGGGTAAGGTTGAAGCTGGCGGGGGGTGGGGCACGGATGACGTTGCCACCCCTCCCCCCAGTCCCCAGTGGGGCTCTGTCCTGCTAAGCGGTTTGCTCAGTCCCGGCGCGGCTGATAATATCTCCTAAATAGCAGGCTGTGGAAATGCCGCCAGGCCGGCAGACAGCAGCGGGCTGTGGATTTAACCTTTCGCCAAACGCCTCCCGTGGAGACAAATGTTGTTTTTAGCCATTTCCCAGGCTGAGCCCGAGTCCTCGCGGAGGGAGGCAGCTTAGGGAGATGAGCTGCCCAAGCGCCTCCCCGGCGCGGCGCCCGCTCGAGCCCTGCACGGCTGAGGCAGTCCCCGGAGCAGCCCCCGCGCTCGGCTTTAGCATGCCCACCGTTGCCCGGGAGGCGAGGCCTCTAGGGCGCGCCACAGTGCGCAGAGAGCCGGACCCGGAGTCAGGAAGACCTGAGTTCCAATACTGCTTCAGGTTCTTCCCGCCTGTGCAAGCCTGGGCAAATCACTGCTGTCTGCCTCAGTTTTTCTCATCCATAAAATGGGGCTAAAACTGGCACCTACTTCATAAGGTTGGTGTGAGGATCAATGAGAATATTGGCAAAGAGCCTGGCACACACTAGGTGCTTTATAAATGCTTCTTTCCTTCCCTCCACGAGGTTCCCTTTCTCAAGTGATGAGGCAGTGCAAAAGAGCCCCACTTGGAGCCAAGAGAATCCTGGGTTCAAATTCCAACTCCCTTGCTCCCTAGCTGTGTAATAGCGAGCAGATTTCTCAGCTCTCTGCCAAAGCTCATCACTTCCAGGAAGCCTTCCTAGTCTAGACCGAGAAAGGAAAAGTGAGAATCGCATCCAGGAGGGTTTTGAGGGGATTCTTGCTCAGATTAAGACCTTGGCAGAGGCTTCCTGCTTCCAGTGCAGGGGTTTGTGGAAGCTGTGAATTGGGAAACACGGCAAGGCAGGGGAGAGATTTCTGGAGGGAGGGAGGGAGGGAGGGAGGAAGGAAGGAGGGAAGGGAGGAAGGGAGGGAAGAAGTAAGGAGGGAGGGAACAAGGAAGGAAGGAAGGAAGGAAGGAAGGAAGGAAGGAAGGAAGGAAGGAAGGAAGGAAGGAAGGAAGGAAGGAAAGAAGGAAGGAAGGAAGGGAGGAAGGAAGGAAGGAAGTAGGAAGGAAGGAGGGAAGGAGGGAAGGAAGGAAGGAGGGAAGGAGGGAGGAAGGAAGGAGGGAGGGAGGAAGAGGAAGGAAGAAGGAGGAAGGAGGGAAGGAGGGAAGGGAGGGAGGAGGAAAGGAGGGAAGGAAGGAAGGAGGGAAGGAGAAGCTGAGGAAGACTCATTCTCAATACGAGAGAGGGGTGGAGGGAGCAACCTCCCTTTCCCACCAGCTACGAGTCCTTCTTCCCTTCCAAGCTCTGTGGGGGTGGGGGAGGGGAGGGGATCAGTGAAATAGAGCAGACAAAAGAGATTGAGAAACAGTAGAACTCAATAACCTAGCATTTGATAAAGTGAAAAATCTGTTACTTAGGAAAGAACTCCCTGTTTGATTCAAACTGCTGAGAAAACTGGAAAGCAGCCTGGCAGAAATGAGGCTTAGACCAGCAGCTTATACCACATTCCGTAATATATTCTAAATGGACACATGACTTTAATATGAAAGTTCATACCATTAAAAAAAGTTAGAAAAGAAACATATGGTACATCTCTCACAGCTCTGGGTAGGAAATGTGTTCTTAACCAAAAAGAGATAGAGGCTATTAGAAAAGAGAAAATAGAGAACTTTGATTACTTGAAACTGAAAAGTTTCTACACAGATCACATCAATGCACCTAGGATAAGAAAGGAAGTGGTCAAGTGGAGGAAAAATCTTTGTATCAAATGTCTCTGATAACAATTTGGTATCCAAGATCTCTATCTACTATCTACCTACCTACCTATCCATCCATCCATCCATCCATCCATCCATCATCTATCTATCTATCTATCTATCTATCTATCTATCTATCTATCTATCTATCTATCTGTCTGTCTGTCTGTCTGTCTGTCTGTCTGTCTAATAGCCATTCAAAGGATATGAATAAACAACTCACAAAAGAAGGACTTCAAAAGTATTCACAGACACATAGAAAAAAGTGCCGTAAATCACTAACAAGAGAAATGCAAATCAACACAGCCCTGAGATTTCACCACACTTTGCAAATTGACAAAATGACAAAAAATGGCACCAGTCAGTGTTGGAGGCATTGTGGGAAGATAGGAACACTAATGTGTTGTTGGTGGAGCTGTGAAATGGTACAACAATTTTGGAAAACAATTTAAAATTATGTAAATAAAATTACTAAGATTTCCATACCTTTTGAACCAGAGACTCCATTCCTGGGCTTATATGCCTCCCCCACCAAAAGCCATTGATGAGGGAAAGGTTCTCATGAACTCCAAAATATTTGTAGTAGCACTTTTTGTGGCAGCCAAGAATTGGAAGCAAAGTAGATGCCCATTGACTGGGGAATGGCTACATAAATTGTAGTACCTGAATGCAATGGAATAGCAGTCAATCAATCCATAAACACTTATTAAGCGTCTACTATGTGCCAAGAACTGTACTAAGTGCTGGGAATACAAACAAAGAGGCAAAAGACAGTTCCTGCCCTTGAAGAGCTTGCAGTCTAACGGGAGAGACAACACACAAACAGCTCTGGACAGGATAAATAACTGCCATAGGAAAGACACTGAAACAGAGAGGGGTTGGGGAAGGCTTCCTGTAGAAGCCGGGATTTTAACTGAGCCCTAAAGGAAGCCAGGGAGCTCAGCAGTCTGACCTTATTGTGCTGTAAGAAATGATATGTGTGAGGAACACAGAGAATCATGGAAAGAGCTATATGGACTGATGCAGAACGAAGTCAGCAGAGCCAGTGATGGCAACAGTGTATGTGGAAAGAACAGTGACGCTGACAAAATGGAACAAAATGATGAAGCTGAAACAGGACTCAAATGATGAGATGAGAAGACAGACCCAGTGAGTGGGAGGTCCACAGGGGTCCCACATGGCACGGGGTTAGGGACTTCTCCAAAGTATCAATAAGCTGTCCCACCTTTTTTTCCTCTCTAAGAAAATACAATCTGTCACATGGGATTTGGCAGGGTCAGAGAGAGAGGGATATGTGAGTTACTATGCTGGTATAAGAAAAGGAAAATATCAATCAAAACCTTGAAAAAAAAACTATGTCCTTCTAATGGAAAAGAGAGGGAGTGGGATAGTGGGGAGAGAGATGGACAGAGCTAGAGACAGATGGACAGAGACAGGGGGATAGACACTCAGAGAGATGAAAGAATGGGGACAGAGGCAGAGACAGAAAAAAGGAGGGTGTGACAAAAGAAAGGAGAAGAGGAAAGACTCCAAAACCAAAGATGGGGGAAGGAAAGGGGAGGAACCTGAAGGAGAGGAGAAGAGAGATCTGGGCAGACATGGAGACACACTGTGCCCCACACCACAGCTCATGTACTTGGGGGAGAGACAGGGCAGTGACATGGAAAATCCCTGGATGTGATGACAGAAGACTTCAGTTGGAAGCAGGTTAACTTTGAGCAAGGTAGCTCCCCTCTCTGATGCCCCCTCCCCATCCATCCCCCAGAGGCAGGTCTTCTGGCCACCCCCTCTGCCTGCTCCTGAACAGCAAGGAGGTGGACCTGGAAGGTTGAGCTAGAGCTGGTCTCTAGGCACTTGAGGTCTGCTGGGAAGGACCCCCGAGGCCAGCTGCCTGGGCCTCTCCATTGCCCCCTGGGCTCACTCGAATCACACAGATTTACCCAGAGCTGCCCTCACAGCCACAGTGGCAGAGGGAGTGAAGGAAGTATTCCTCCCATTTTGCAGAGGAGGAAAATGAGACCCAGAAGGGAAGGGACTTGCCCAGGATCACATAGCTAGAAATATCAGAGCTGGGATTCGAACTGGGATCTTCTGACTCCTCCATGTCCAGCACTGTCCCCACCACAGTAACTGTGTGCATGCCTACCTCTTAGCCTTTGCCTAGATGGGTCTCTTCCCCCCCCTCCATCCCCCCCCGCCCATTTTGTGATGCCCTTGGAGCACCTTCCAGCCCTGAATGCCATGATTCTGAGAAATGCCGATCTTTCCTGGGATCTGCTCAAAGGATGATCTCAGTTTGTGTGTATATAGAGGGGGGTTAGAGGAAGGGCTGTATATGGAATAAGAGGGCTGTGGGGGAGTATGTGGGGGCACTGTGGGGGAGTATGTGGAGGGGAATATGTGGGGAGGCCTTGGGGGTCTGGAGGTCTAGGTATGTGTTTCTGTGTTCATCTTCATGGAAGCATCTCATAGAACCACTGAATTACCAAATGGGAAGGGCCCTGGGGACCCTCTAGTGTGGGGAACCCACTGCTCCCACCCCTCAAAGCCACATGTGGTCAGTTCTCATTAGGAAGTCTTTCCTGACATCCAGCCCCATCTGCCCCTCTGCTACTTCCCCCACAACTCTGGGTCCAAGCAAAGAAGGTTCGGCCCTCTTCCGCATAGGACAGCCTGCCCTTTGGACACATGACCCATCAGCCTTTTCTTCTCAGGCTAATCAGTCTCTTCCCATTGGGCAATGGCCTTAAGAGGTTCTTGGCCCCCTGAATGTCCCAGCTTCCTAACACTGTTCCTGCAGGCTGTGTACCAGCCATTGCTTCAACATGCAGGGCTGCAGAGGTCGATCAGAGATGTGAGCCTCTAATGAGCACTCATTAGGCGCCTGCTATGTGCCTAGTGCTGGGGGGTGCAAAGATTCTCCCACCACCAAAAAAGAAAGTTGCGAAATGTTCTCTGCTTTCAAGGGCCATAATATATACACTATACTGGACCAACCCCTTTAGTTTCTGCCTGCTGTGTGGCACTGAAGCCAATACCCAAACCTGTCTCTGTCTCTCTCTGCAGCTCTCTGACTCTGTCTCTGTCTCTCTCATCTCCACATCCCTGACTGGCTTTGCTCTCTCTTTCTCCATCCCTTTCCCCATCTGTCTCTGTCTCTCTATTCTTGTCTTTTTCCCTGCATAGCCTCTTTTTCTGTCTCTGCCTCTGTGAGTTTCTGCCCATCTCTGCCTCAGGTCCTCTCTTATTCTTCCTCTCTCTGCTCCCTCTAGTTTTCTGTGCATCTGTCTGTTTCTCTCCTCCCTCTAGTGCCTCTGTCCATCTTTCTCCCTGTTCTCTCTTCATTCTCCCTGCTTCCTTCCCCTCCTTTTCCTCTCTGTGTCTATGTTTGGCTGTGTCTGTCTCTTCTCCCTCTTTTCTCTTCTCTCTCCCTCTCCCCTCCTCCACCCTCTTGCCTCCCATTCTCTCTGTCCCTTATCTCTGCCTCCTCTGTTACTCTCTGTGTCTCTTTGTCTCCCTCTCCCCTTCCTCCGTTCTCCTCTTCCTGTACTTTTGTATAATTACAGACTGCCAGTTGGGGTAATTAGCCCCAATTTAGACAGCTCAATCCAAAGTGATTTTTCTCTCTTAACAGCCCATTCAGCACCCACGAGATGTCACAAAGGGCTTAATAGCCTGTAATGACAGGCCGCCCACTCCTCAGCCTCCACCAGCTTCCTGCCCTGAGTGGGCTCATTGTCAAGGAAGCTTCACCATGGGCCATGGTCAGCTTTGCCCTCCCTCTCAGCTGCCAGTTAGCTACGTGGCATTGACTTTCAGCCCTGAGTTCTGGAGCTTCTGGCTGGGGGCTTGGGAAGGGACAAAGCCTCATTCAGTGAAATGAGCCCTCATCTTACCTTTCCCCCCACCCTTCTCATCTCTCACCCTCCTTCCAACACTTCCCCTTGCATTAACCTCTCCAAACCTCTCTGTCTCCATCAATTCCCTGTTCATTCTGCTGTCAGACTAACCTCCCCTGAGCTCAGGTATGGCTGTGGTGCTCTGTTTCAGTCTTTAGAGACTCTCCCTTCAAAAAACAACCCCAACAAAAGTCCATTCTGCCTTTCCAGCCATCTCTCACACTGGTTCTCTCCAAGTATTCTGCCTTCCAGATGGACAGTGTGACTTCAGCTCCTAAACAAGTCTCTTATTGCCTCACCTCTGTGTAGGACCCAGCTCATGCTGGCTCCAATGCCTGTAGCCACCTTCCTCTCTCTCCTTCATTGATCTGGCTCCTACCCATACTTTTATGCTAGCCTAATTCCAACACTGCTTCTGCCCCCCTCCTCCCTCCTCCCCCTCCTCCTCTAGGAAGAATCCATTGGCATTTTATGAGCAAGGGTGTGAAATGGTGAAACTTCTGTCTTAGGAAGATGATCTTGGCAGCTGGATAGAGAATGGATTGGAGAGGGGGGAGTCTGGAGGCAGGAAGACTAATGAAGAGGCTCTTGTGATGGGGGTGAGACTTGATGAGGGCCTACACCAAGGCCAGGAGGACTGGGTGAGGGGAAGGACATCATGGAGAGATGTTACAGGCACAGAATTAACCAAAATTGTCAACCAAGGCAAGGAGGGGAAAGTCTGTGAGGGGGAGGGAAGAGTTCAGGATGATTCTGAGGTTGTAAATCAGATGTCCTTGACCAAAACTTTTAATATTGACAAGTTCTGAACTTTACAAACACAAATAAAATGGGCAAAAGGAGGTTTGGCCGGGACATCACCAGCTTCTAGTACCTGGCGCTTGCTTTTCTTTATCATTATACATGTGAGCTTTGCCTTTAGGGAATGAGAAGCCACAAGCAGGTTTCAAAGCTAACCTGCTTGTCCCTGAGTCCTTCCACTCTGCCTTCTTATTTTTGCATTTTAAAAAATGCTCTACTGACCCTTTGGGGGGCTTTTCTTTCCCTAACTCTCTCTCTTCTTTCACTAAAAAAAAAGACATGTAACAAATATATATATTCAAGCGTAGTCACAGGTTCCCATATTGACCTTGTCCAAAAATGGATGTCTCCCTCTCCATCCCAGGTCCAAGCCCACACTGTCAGTCAGTGGGTAGAATGTCTCTTCATCATTAGTCCTTTGGAATCATGGTAGGTGACTGCATCGAGCAATCACAGACTTTCTAAGTCTTTAAAGTTGGTTATCTTAACATTATTGCTGTTACTGTATGAATTGTTCTTCTGTTCTGCTCACTTCCCTCTGCATCAGTTCATACAAGTCTTCCCAGGCTTCTCTGAAATCCTCTCCTTCATCTTTTCTTATAATTCAATAGTATTCCATCACAGGCTTATACCAGACCTTATTTAGTTGTTCCTCAATGTATGGGTGCTCCCTTAGACTCTATTTCTTTGTTATAACAAAAAGAGCTGATAGACACATGTTTTTACACACAGATCCTTTCCTCTCTCTTTGATCTATGTAGGCCATGGGCCTAGTGGTGGTATGTGACCACCTAGGAGTGGTCAAAGAAGATGCACAGCTCAGGAACTGTCTGGACATAGTTCAAATGGCTTTTCCAGAATGGTTGGACCAACTCCCAGCATTACCAGCAGCACGCCTGGTTCCCTTGAAGCCACGAACATCTGTCTTTTCCCTTTTTTGTTGGCTTTGTCAATATGACGGGAAGGAAGTGGAGCTTCATAGTTGTTTGAATTTGCCTTTCTCTAGCAATCAGTTATTTGAAGCATTTTAGATAGTTATCAATAGCTTGCATAACTTCCTGTGAAAATTCCCTATTTATACCACTTAACCATTTATTGGTGAGGGAAGGAATGGATTGTGTTCTCATCAATTTGAGTTTGTTTCTTATATATCTTGGATGTGAGATTCTCATCAGAAAAAAAAATTTGCTGCAGTTTCCCCCCTCCAATTACCTGAAACAGGAAATTCTGTAAAATGTGGGTTTTGTGGGGGGAGGTTGTGGGGGAAGATAGAGTTCCATTTTTGACATTTTGAGCTTGAGATGTCTACAAGGCAACAGGCGGAGCTGTCCAGCAAGCAGCTCGACATTGGGCCTGGAGCTCAGGAGAGAGATGGTCAGGGTCTAGAGATCTGGGAGTCATCTTCAGGGTAATAACAATCAAAAACATGGGAGCTGATGAGATCAGAGCTTATCACAGTACCTGGTGCGCAGTAGGCATTTAATAAATGTTATTGACTGAGATCGACAGGAGAGGGGTTAGTAAGTGCCTAATGTGTGCTTAGTGAATGAATGAATGAGTGTAGGCGCAGTCCTAGTCTCCCTCTACATTTCATGCATGCTTTTCCTTCTCCAGTCACACAGTTCCTAACCTAGTTCAGGTCCTCATCCCCTTTCACCTGGATTATTGCAATGGCTTCCCAATTGGTCTCTGCCTGGTCTTTCCTCTCTTGAATCCATCCTAGATACAGATGCCAAAGTTATTTTCCTAGAGCTCAGGCCTGAACATGTTCCTCTATTACTCTAAAATCTTCCACATCTCCTGATTATCTCTAAAGTAAAATATGAAGTCCTAAGCCTTGTATTTAAAGCCTCCCACAATCTGTTTCCCATCTACCTCTGTGGTCACTTCACACACAGCCCTTTATAGCTTCTCTTTTATGCTTGGGAATAAGGTCCTAAGTTTACAGATAAACGTCCCCTAGAAACCATCTCGTCCAACCCCTTCTGGTTACAGAAGAGAAAATGAGACCTAGAGTGAAGAAAGTACTTGCCCAAGGTCACTTAGTCAGTGACGGAACCAGAGGTTCCCTGCTGTCAAATCCATGCCTCTTTCTGTGAGAGCAGCCAACCTCCCTTACATACATGGATGATTACAGTCAGGTCCCCTGTTATCCACAGCTGGAGCTTTCCCCAGACTGGATTTCATTTCCAGGAGGGGTCTGGCTGTCCCCAAGGGGCTCCCTAGCCCCAGGCCCCAGATGCCCTGCTCCATGCATAGAAGGACCAAGGCAGTCAGATGGTGTTATGGAAGTTCAGGAATGGGGGTGGGGGAGGTTCCCAAGGGAGTCCCACCATACTAGGCTGGGCTGCGCTTCAGGAAGCAGGGATCTCCAAACCCAGGGAAATACCAAAGGAGAAAAGATGCAGCCTCTAGATTGCCTGAAAGAACAAAGCCTGTTGGAAAATAAAACAGAGATGCCTACCTCCTGTCCCCCCCCCATCATTCCTACCCCCCCACCACTGTCAGCACCATTCAGGAAGAGAAGAAAGGTCACCACAATTACCACTAAATAGGGCCGGGAGATGGACAGGCAAGCAGGGCAGTCAGGAGGCCGGAGAAGGGTATTGACAAACTGGTGGACAGCTCAGAATCCAAAAGGCTGATTTCCTCTGCATCGATTGGAATTCACTTAACTCTAATTTGGTGCTTAGGAGTTCAAACACAGGCAGAGGGCTGCCAGACATTTTGGGCTGAGGCTGGTGGGGTGGGAGTGGGGGGTAGCAAGAACCTGCAGTGGCTCCCCACTGCCCCCAGGATCAAGGCCAGACTTCTCTACCTGGCACTCAAGCACTTCCAGGATTGTTCCCAGCCTCCTCCCTCATCTGGTTCAATGAGGCCCAGACTCTTCTCTGTCCTCTGCCCACCCCCCAGTTGCTTCCCCTCCTGTGCCTGCATCCCCACCTGGAAGGCCCTCCACCCCCCTCTCTGTCTCTCTAGGGCTCACCCATTCCAGAGAATCTAGCTCTAGTCCCACCTCCTCCAGGAAGCCTTCCTTGGCCACCCCTTCCATACAGAGCTCCTTCCTTCACAGCCTCTGACCTCACAGGCTGGCAGAGCTGCAAGAACCCCCAGAAACTCCCACTTCATCCAACCTCATTCTATGACCAAGGGAAAAATAGAGGCCCAGCGAGGGATCATAGTAAGAGAGCTAGTGGGAATCACCTAGTACAAGGTCCTCATTTTACAGATAGGGAAGCTGAGGCCTAGAGAAGGGAAATGACTCACCCAAGGTCACAAAGTACATTGTCCTCTGATTATTTTGGGTGTTTAGTTTTGTTCCCATAGATAGACTCCTCAAAGGCAGGGACTATGTCCTCCACAAGATTCAGCACATAGTAGGTATTCAGTAAAGATGAAAGGAAGGAAGGAAGAGAGGATTGGAGGGATGGATGGATGGAGGGAGAGAGGGAGGGAGGAAGGAAGGAAGGAAGGAAAGGAAAGAGGAAGGCATGAAGGGAGGGAGGAAGGAAAGAAGGAAGGGAGGGAGGGAGAGAGGGAGGGAAGGAGGAAGGAAGGGAGTGAGAGAAGGAGGGAGGGAAGAAAGAAGGAAGGAAGAAATAGAGGGAGAAAGGAAGGGTGGGAGGGAGAGAGGGAGGGAAGGAAGAAGGAAAGAAAGAAGGAAGAAAAAGAGGGAGAGAGGAAGGGAGGGAGAGGGGGAGGGAGGGAGGGAGAGAGGGAGGGAAGGAAGAAAGAAGGAAGGAAGGAAGGAAGGAAGGAAGGAAGGAAGGAAGGAAGGAAGGAAGGATGGAAGGAGCTGAAATTGCTCTAAAATGGGAAGCAACATAGCATAGAAGGATTTCCCTATGACACCTTCCCTGCACCACTCTCACTTTTCCAGAGAGCTTATGGCTTTCCTAGTCTTGTTGCACTTAGGTTTGAATTAACCACATATTGAGGTGAGACTATTTTTTTTTCCCTAGAGAAATATCAGTTGAATTTAAAGGTGGGAGTTACAGCAAATCGAGTCTTTACGAGGTGGGATGTCAGTTTCACCACATGGGAAGAGTGCAAGCCACCCTCTTTCCTACTCTGGCCCAGGAATGAGCGCTCTTGGGTCCCTCCAGCTCTTGTCTCATTCTCCCAGCCTCCAAGAGCTCTTTTCTGGGCTTGACCATACACAAGCCCTGGCCCTAGGGATGCCTCTCCCTGGCTGTCCCCCTCAGTAGGGGTAGGAGGTAATGAGCTCTGCATCTGTAGGGCTCTTCAAGTACAGTTTGGATGGCCACATGTGGGGGCGCAGGTACAGGCTTTGCTCTGATGTCCCCGAGACAGACTCCTCCCAGCTCTGGGCTTTTGTGGGTGGTAGAGTAGAAATCGACACAGCCTGATGAACACTTATTAATCACCTACAGTGGTGCGGAGCCCTGGGCAGACAGACAGACCTGCAGACAAAAGCATCTGCCATTCTTCAGGAGCTCTCCAGTGTTCTGAGGGAATCACTTTGCAGGAGCTTGATAAGTACTTGTTAGCTTGAGGGAGAGCGCGCACAACCTGTCTACACCTGTCCATTCTATTCCCTCCCATTTTGCTTACCTTAAACCTGGCAGCTGATTCCAGCACCTGACTGGCACTGCACTCCCTCTCCAAGGACCAGACCCAAGGGTCTTTTCTCAGTCCACACACCCTTGACCTCTACAGTATAGGACCCTTTTGACCACCCTCTTCTCTTTTTGGATATCTTCTTTTCCACCGGTTTTCAGGAAACCACTCCCTCCTTATTTTCCTGCCACCTCTCTGACCATTCTTTCTCAGTCTTGGTTGCTGGAATCATCCACACTTTCTTCTCATGCATGGGCTTCCTCCAAGGATCTGCCCTGGGTCCTCTTCCCTTCTCTCTCAGTGATCTCATCAGCTCTCATGTATGCATCCATTCAATTATCAATTTTATGTCAGCAATTCCCAAATCTACATCTACAGTCCTCATCCCTCTCCTGAGCTCCAGTCCCCCATCCCAGCAGTCTACTGGATGGCTCCACGTGGCTCCACCTTGCTCCACCTGGATGTCTGGCAGCTATCTCAAACTCAATATGTTCAAAACAGAGCTCATTAGATTTTGCCCAAAGCCACCCCTCCTCCAAACTCCTTTATTACTGCTGAGGGTTCCACAAGCCTATCACCCCCCTTTCTAGCCCCTGAAGTTGGCAGCCTCAGAGTTATCCTGGACTCCTCACTCCCACCCCACCCCCCCCATCCAGCCAGCTGCCAAGTGCAATTTATTGTCTCTCCACAACATCTCAAATTGGGTCCCTCCATGGCTACCATACTAATTCAGGACCACATTATTGATGATAACAGTATCTCGATTAGTCTCCTGCAGCAGTCTCTTTATCCTTCCTGCAGCTGGGACCTTCCTAAAGCACAGATCTAACCATGTCACTGACTCCCCATCACCTCTAAGATAAAATGCAAACAACTTTGGGGCCCTTAAAGACCTCTGTAATCTGGCTCCATCCTATCTTTCCAGACTGATTATACATTTCTTCCCCTTGTGTATTGTATGTTCCAGGCAGACTGGCTTACTGGCTAGATTTGTCAAGACAACCTTGAGCAGTGATAGGACAAGGGGACAAGGGATTGGAAAGGAGACAGTACACAGTTGAGTTGTTTCACTATAAGGTCAGGATTTCAGAGAGGGAAGTGAGGTCAGACCAAGGGTGAAGGTCTAAAAGAAGAGGGAGGGGTGGAGAGACTGGAGGCCACAGGAATATGGGTGTGTGGCAGAAGGAGAGAGGGGAGGATAAGAAAGTAGGATAAACTACAGGAATTTCAGGCTTGTACATCCTAGGCATGGACAGTTATGGCTGATGGTCAGGGAAAGGAAGGGTATGGCCCCTGGAGGCAGGGTAATGCTGTGGAAAGCATCCTGAAATTGGAGTCCTGGCACCTGAGTTCCAATCTGATCCCTTGGGTAAGTTCTCTGGGCCTCAGTTTCCTCATCATGGGACTAGAGCTGGACTAGATGACATCTTACATTCTTTCCAGATCATAATCTATGACACTAGGTTCCCTGTGCGTGTGTGTGAAGTGGAAGGAGTCAAGTTTCTAAGAGCAGACTCTGGAAGGGTTATGAGAGAAAGTCTGGAATGAAAGGACACTTGTGCCTTGAGGTTCCAGAGGGCACAAGAGAAGGGGAGAGCAGAGTGGACCAGGGAGTCCCTGGGCATAGAGGAGACAGCACCAAAGGGAGAGCACATCTGCCCAGGAAGCCAGTGACTGTGAATCCCTAGGATCAGGAAGAGATGAACTGGGAGTGTGATTGCCATGCATTTGGCAGCAGCTCCCATCTTTCCCATTCTGGTGCTGATGGAAGGCAGCCCCTACCTAAGGCTGAATCCTCAGGGCAGGAGAGAAAATGGAATTAGCATCTGGGACCCTGAACACCTGGTGATACCAGACCTGGCTGATCTGGCTTGGACTCATGGAGGTCCCTCCCTCCATCCCAGCTCTCAAAGTTTGGGCTTCAGTGAGCTCCCCTTCAGCACAGATCTCTGCCTTGGGGTGTCATGATTGACGCACAATCAGAACCATCTAATCAGTCATGAATCTCCTGCTATGTTCTAGGCTCTGTCCCAGGTATTGCTGAGGCCTGCAGGGAGGTTGGATCCTGGTCAGGCTCAGGGTCTGAGGCTCTAGTCCTGGAGGCAAGAGGTCAGGCGAACGTGTTGCATGATTGGGGTAGGGGAGGAGGCTGAGCATTGTTGATTTTCTCAATCTTTTGGAATCAGGAGCCCCTGCATTTGAATCCCATCTCACACAGTCAGTGGTTCTGTGATTTCAGAAATCAGCTTCTTGGACATCCTGGGAAATTGCTGACACTTGCTCACCAGCCCCATGGCTCATTAGCTTAATGAAGACCTTACTGCTCATCCCCTCCCCCCACCCCAGCCATGGCAGGGCCCCCACGCTCTGGTCTCTGACCTTGCTAAATCTGTGCTGGGAGGGGGTTGGGGGAAGGATGTAGACTCAGGGCTCCAGCTCAGCAGAGAGGGGAGGCTGAGGGTGGGACCCATCCCCCATAAGCGCCTTATGATAACGGTGAGAGAGCCAGCAGGGAGGCTGCTGACATTTCCAGACTGAAGCCAGCCGCCCCAGCTTGGCCTCTGATATTTAGACAAAGATTAGTTGCTCTGTGATTCCTTTCAGGGGTGAGTACTAGCTCATTTTACACTCCCCTCTGGCTTGCTTTGATGTGAAGTGTTTTTAATAAACTACCCTGCCCTCCCCAGCCCACTCAGCTCCGCTCTGCCCAGGTTCACCACTTGGCTAAAACTCCTCTGGCTTCCCCTGCCCATATGCCCACCACAGGGTTCACAGCTCTGTCTGCCTGGTGCTTGCCTAGACTTTTCCACAGAGAGTGTGGCCTCACACAGGCCTAGGCACCTGGGGGATGAGCAATGTGGGCATTGAATCCAGCTCAAGAACACACACACACACACACACACACACACACACACACACACACACACACACACACACGATGCAGCAGCTACTTTGTCAGCCTTGAATCTGGGCCAGATGGATCTGGGCTCAGTCAGTTCTTCTGTTCCATGGAGTTGGGACTGGGGACTTTGTCCTCCCTGTAGCCAAATGCACTGCTCCAAGAGCCAGCTTGTTTTTAGGTCTGTGTTAACCCCGGGGAAGCTTGAGGTGGTGATAGCAGTAGCTCTGGCCCTGCCATGAGGCAACACCTGGCTTCTAGTCCGAGCTCAGCCAATGAGCCCCTGACACTGCACCATTAACCTCTTATCTTACAACCTCAGTTTCTTTATCCAGAAAATTGGGGTCACAATGCTGTTATCACCTGCCTTCTAGGGGAGTTATGAGGACGACACTAGTTAAGCCTCAAAGTCAAAAAGAAAAGGAAGATCTTAAACCATAGATGGCAGAGAAGCCACAGTGAAGCGGCATGCATTCTGCACTTGGACCCGGGAGAGAACTGGGTTCTAAACCCACCTCTGACAATCCTATCAAAGCCTCTCTGAGCCTCAGTTTCCTCATTTGTAAAATAAGAACAAAAATACCCTGTAGCACCTGCCTCCTTCACAGGGATGCTGTAAGGCTCAGAGAATGCATTGGTGAGGTGCTAAGCAAACACTGGAGTGTCCTGGGTTACTGCTGATCTGAAAAGAGGTGAGGAAACGGGCTGGTGGATAGCAGCTCGGGTCACACAGAGTGAGCGATTGAGTGGGTAAGGACCATGGCCAGCTCCCAGCTCCTAGGTTGGTGCAGTCCTCCCTCCTCTCCAGTCCTAGGGGAGGAATATAAACATTCCTCACTCCATCCCTGGGCAGACAAGCCTTATTCTCCCTGTTTTACAGAAGAGGAAACTGAAACTTAGAAAGGGGAATGGACGTCCCTTGTTCTGTTTGGCATTCAAAACCCTCATGACCTAGCCACCTCCTACCTCACTAGATTTTTTACACTTAATTCCCCACATGGGTGTCCTCTTGGATGCAATGACACTGGTCTGCTGGCTGTTCCACAAACAAGACCTTCCATTTCTGGGCTCTGGGCATTCTCTGGCTGTCCTCCCTACCTGCAACCCCCTCCCTCCTCCTCTGACTACTGACCTCCCACTTCCTTTCAGTGCCAACCAAAATCTCACCATCTGCAGGCAGCCGTTGCCTTCCTTCTGTTCATCATTTCCTATTTATCCCATACATAGCTTGCCTTGTATAGATTTGTTTGCATTCTGTCTCTCCCATGAGATTGTGAGCTCCTCGAGGGCAGGGATAGTCTATTTTCTCTATTTGTATCCCCAGGGCTTGATACAGAGCCTGGCACGTAGTAGGAACTTAATAAATGTTTATTGATTGATTGACTAGGAAATGGCAAAGTCAGGACTTGCACACAGGGCCTTTGACTGCAAACCCAGAGCTCTGCGCTCTGGGACATTTGGCCTCCTGAAGATGCATGTGTCTGCATGTGTGTGCACATGTATGTGTTATTGCACATGTCTGAAGCCTGCAGTACAGGTGAGAAGGGCAGTGAGTTGCCAGAGGCCCACTAGCAAGGGTTGGGGGAGAAAGGATGGGCATCTATCCATCACAGCAGGCTACCAGCCCTTGGGGGACTGCTGGGGCATCTGGCCTTCTCCCTGTGAGCTGGGGAAGCCTGCAGGACAGGAGAAGAGAGGGGCCAGGGCTCCAGAGCTCTGGACCAGGTGCCCCACCTCTCACGTCCTGCCATTAAGAGAGAACAGGAGCCAATTAGGCAGAGATGAAATCGGCTAGTCGATTGGTTCCAGTGACAGAGAAGGACGGGGCAGCAGAGCTTTCTGCTGGAGGGATGCTGGGAGATCTGAGACCCCGACAAGTGTATAACAGCATCAGGCTCCACACCCCAGCGCTGCGGCGAGCAAATCAGTGAGAAATCAGATCTGCCTCTGTCGCCATCTCTGGCGGGAAGGAGGGAGAGGGACCCCAGAAACCCCCGCTGTAGGGGTTTGTCATCACTCTAGCTGATGTTTATATGGTGCCCAGGCTCAGAGAGGTCAGTCATTTGCCTGAGTCACATGCCTGGGGTCAGAAGCTAGACCTGAACCCAGATTTCACTGACTCTAATCCAGCACTGTCTCCACTAGGCCACACTGCCTGAAAAATGAAGGGCCCCTCCAGTGTCCCCAGTAACTGAGCCTCCACCTTTGCTTGACGAGCAACAGGAGAAGAAAGGGAGAGCTTCTCAGGGGCGGACCGTAGGACACCCTCACTGAGCACTGGCTGCTAACCGCTGCAGCCCACCCTCATCATTCCCCTTCTGGGCCACCTGCCTAGAGCAGCATCTCTGAGCCCAGAAAGCACATTTTCGTTTGCCTGTCCCATTCTCCAGACACCCCAGGGCTCTGCTGTGTGATCCTTCCTTCCCTCCCTCCCCATCAGGAATGAGCTCAGGCCTGGGCACAGGGCAGCACTCAGGAAGCTGCTGACCTTGTCCAGGCAGGCACCGTCCTGCCTGCTCTCCCCAGTACCCATACCCTTCTCTGTACCCACATGGCTGTTGCCCAGGTTCAGGCCCTTTTTACCTCTCCCCTGGACTCCCTGGTTTCCCTGCCCCTAGCCCCACCTACCACAACCCAGCCTCTACCAGCTGCCAAAAGTCTTCTCGGTGCCCAGGCCCGACCTCACCCCTCTCCTGCCCACAGGCTAGAGTCCCAAACCTAGCTTTCCTGACCCTCCCCTCTCTCAGCTCCCTCTTCTCCCCCTACCTGTCCTCTCCTCCATCAAAGCTGGTCCCCTCCCTTACAATACCATATCTCAATGTTGTCATGGTCCTGAGGAAGGCCCCTCTGCTCTGACCCCTCCTTTAACCCAGGAGTTCCCTGAGACCTGGCAGAGGGAGGGGCCTCCCCAAGGCCTGGGATGGTACCAGAGCCAGCTTGTGCCCAGGCCAAGCAGTACAATGCCCCACATGGGCACTATTCTTACTAATCTCAGCTGCTTACAATTTTGCAAAAGTAAAATGAGTGCCTGGAGCCAGAGTCCTGGTCTCTCCTCCCTAGTTCTGCCTCTGCTGAGGGCCCCACAGTAGGAAAGCCAGGAAGGGTAGCCAGGCTCTGTAAATGGAATCCAATTTCAGAGGCAGACAAGGAGCATCCTCCAGAATGCTTCTTGTAAAGTGCCTTTCTTCCCTTCTTCCCAAGTCTGCCTCTGTCTTAAGTGGCTCCCAGGACTCCCTGTCTATGCTGAGGCCCATGCTGAGGCCTGGGGGTTTGCGGAGGGGGTGGGCTTGGGGAGCAGGCCAGGACCAGGCCAGCAGAACATCAGTGACTGTCTTCTGGCCACACGCCCACAAAGCAAACAGCCCCCTCCAAAGACCAGTCTCTGGCCTCCCCCTGATAAGGGACACAGGGCCCAGGGCTGATGCGGCCTCTGTGTCCTGATGCACATCCTCTTTGTCATCAATATCCTCCTTCTCCTCCTCCTCTTCCCTTCACCTGCCTGCGGCAACATGAGCCCAGATGCTATTAAGATCCAGAGATGTACCCTGGCTGAGGAGGCTAGAGGAGGGCTTGTTTCTTGGGGGAGAGGCTCTCCCCAGACCATCTTCACTACTCACCCCATTGTAAACCTGATTAGCATTGAGGCTGCTTCCTAGGCTGAGGCTCCTACCAGCTCTGGCGATGGGGAGCACAGAGGGAAGGACTCTTGTTTCCAGCCCGAGCCAGCAGGAGCTTGTCGAAGGCCTAGGAGTCACACTACTAGGTGCTGGGAATAGAGGCAAGGAGACACGTCCTCCCTCAGGTAGCTTAACATCGGAGAAACTGAGGCTGGGGAAGGGGTTTGCGGTAGCTGAGCCCCCCTCCTTTGGCTCCACCTCAGGGCTCCCCCGGCCCTGGGCCACTCATTTGTCTCCCAGGGGCTTCCTTTCTCTTCTAGTATCTGCCCAGCCCAGCCCCCCACCCTAGTTGTGTACTCTGGCCCCCTTTTCTCATTAAGCACCTGTGAGACTCTTCTAACGAAGACCTATTGTGCTGGGAGGCCTAATGAGCCAGTCTGGATTCTGTCTGGCTAATTGCTCTTAGCCACTGACAGGAGCTAATGAAGCACCCCCCCCCCCCCATGTTGGTCTCTAGGGAGACCAGGAGCCTAGGGAAGAAGGGGGGAAGGGCCAGAGCTGTCTTCATCTTAGAACAGTCAATCAAACACACTGGACCAGGGGATCCTTGCCCAGGGCTCCAAGGCAGGTTGCAGAAACCCAGGGGGAATCGTGGCTGTGTTGGGGCCTGTAAGGAGGGCAAGGACAGCAGAGGCTAGGGGCCAGAGCAGGCAAGATCAGCCCTGATGGGAGGGCTGATGGGAGGCCAGCAAGGCCTGTCAGCCGAGGGAGCTGCTGGGCACTGGCAGCCGGGGCACAATGTCCCCTAGGTAGATGTGATGGAAGGGAGTGTTGGTCCTGGGAGGGGGAAGCACAAGGGAGATGCATTTATCTGTTTAGTCACTACCCATCATCATGCATGTATTCATGTGTTAACATAACTGTAATGCTAGCTGACTTTCAGGGTTGAAAAGCACTTTACAGACAGAAAGGCTTCCGATTTTCTCTATGAGGGAGGTGATGCCATTATTCTGGACGAGGAGGCAGAGCTGATGGTCCTCATCCAGAATCCCATGGCTGCTGGGAGCGTGAGGCAGGATCCCAGCTCGGGCCTTCCTGACCCCAAGTCCAGTACCCGTCAGGCATTAGACACTTTGTCGGGTGAGGCAAAGAAAGACAAAAAGTGAAGCAGTCTTGCCCTCAAGAAGCTTATGTTCTACACATGTGGGAGACAGTGAGCAGGCTTGTTTGGCTGGGGAATCAAGTGTGCACAAAGGAAATGCTGGTTGGGTTGGCAGTGGGACATGAGGACAGGGTAGAGGAAGACATGGAAAACTTTGAATCGATGCCCATCTGAGAAGTCTGGACTTTGTCTGGTTGGCAATAGGGAGCCATGGAAGGTGTTGAAGCCAGGAAGTGACTAACATAGATTTGCAGGATCATAGGAGAAAAAATCTTTAGAACTCAACTGTCCAACCCCTCATTTTAAGGTCCTCTTCTCCAGCTCCCAGGGACTGTGGGGCCAGAAGGCCAGGAGGGGCCCACCCTCCTGGTGATGGTTCAGGAAGCCCCACTCCAGCCCTCTGTAACCCTTGCCCCACATGGCCCCAGCACTGGCTCCCCCACTTTCTGAGACTCACAGAGCTTACCAGAGATCTAAAAGCCTTGGGTCTGGGGATGGAGAACAGGGAGGAAACTGAGGCCAGTGTACTGTGTATAGCCAAGGGCTCAGTCAGGCAAACACAAAGAAAGCCCCTGTCTCCTAGTGCCGGGCTCCAGGAGGCAGCCTTCTCCAGGCCATTGGATGAGCAGCTCCTGCCCCCTCACGGCCCTTCCGGCCTCTGAGGTCTGCAAAGTCCTAGCCCCTCTGTGAGCCCTGTCTGCCTTGCCCTCTGCCTGCTCCACCATGCCTAGGACAGGGCTACCAGGGGCTCACTGACAGAGCACAGTGTAGCTGGGGACAGACTGTCCTCTGAGTCCTGGCCTCCAGGCTGCCCACCCTCCTCTGCTGGATTCATCAGAGCCAGTCACAGGGGGCTGGCGGTTCAGGCCTGGAGCTGATAGTGTCAGCTAGACAGTGCCTCACATCTTGCTCAGCCCAGAATCCCAGGAGAGAGGGATGCTAGACAGCTCTTGGGCTAAAGCATCTGGTCCAAGGGGCCAAGGTGACATTCCATTCAATATGCCTCCCTGTCAGGCAGTGGTCAGGGAGGAAGGGGGAGGAGCAAGTGGGACACATCCCTCTGAGCAGAGAGACAACATCCCCTTTTACAGAAGAGGAAACTGAGTCCAAAGGCAGTCAGGGACTGGTCCAGAGAGAGCAGAGGAAAGGCACTGAGGAGTCTGGGTGACTCTGGTCCAGGACGCACTGGCGGGGGGGCTCCAGCTCAGACACCAGTTAGACCAGGGGCCCCTGAGATGCCAGGCTTTCCCTGCTCACTCCAGCGTGTGGCTGCTGGGCAAATGAGGGCCACAACCCTGGTTCAGAGAGTCATGGCTGTGAACACTGCAGACAAACAGCCCTCTAAGGCCTGGGAAGGTAGGAGAGAGGAGAGGAGGGAGGATGGGGGAAGGGGCCCAGACAGAGCCCCTCCGAGGGCTGTTATCAACATCTCAAGTGGCCTCAAGGCTGGGGCTCCATTAGATGGGATGAGACCGTGATGGATCCATGACTCAGCCCTAACGACCTGGCCAGCTCAGATTCGCCTAGAATCCTAATAGAACAGTGAAAGACTCCAGTGAGATTCTGGGCACGGGGTGAGGGGGACCGAGCCATCCACCTCTGGAAGGATAGGAGTGGGCCCTGTGCACCAGGGTTCCTGCAGAGGCAGGCAGTCACTGGACACTCTGAGCCTCAGCCTCCACAGCGACAGCCCTGCTCTGCCTTCAGATGAGCTCAGGAACAGGTGGATGCTTTGTAAACATTGGCAAGGGAGGGCTGGCTTTTATGAAGGCGCCCGCCAGACCTTGTCCCCATGGCCATCCAAGCACCCGTCTCTGACCCTGCTCTGTTATTACTGATGGAAACAGGGCTCCCTCCAGGAGGCATGGGGCCAGGACAATGGCTGTGCATCCTTCTACCAATGAGCCTTTACATTTCCAGGGTGTCAGAGAGGGCAGGACACAGAAGGCCCCATCTGACCCAACCTCCTCATTTGACAGAGGAGGAAGCTGAGGCTATGGAAGGGGGCGTGGCTGGCCCAGTGCAGCACATTCATAGCAGAAGCAGGACCCACTCAGTTGCCCTTAGATGTGGGCTGGCCCAGAAAGCCCTCCTTGCCGGTCCTTCCCTCATACACTGACTGCAGAGCCTTAGGGGAGTCAGTTAGGGAGACAAAATCAGGCATGAGAAGAGGATTCCCAGTGTTGGGCGATGTCAGGCTTTGGGTTCCCCAGGCAGAAGGGGAGGGGGCGCAGCGCTCAGGGAGGACTTCCCGGAAGCAGAGAGGTCCGAGCTGGCTCCTTCTTTCCTCCAGGCTCTAATAGAAACACCTGTTAGGAGATATATATTTTATGTATTCTATTTTATGTATATACACACACATATACACATTATATATACATATATTTTATGTATATATACACACATATATCCTCTGTATACTATATAGTCTAGTCCAACTGGTCTTCTCTCAGCTCCTGACACCCTACTCCAATCTCCCCTCACCGTGCCTTTGCACTGGCTCTCTCTCCTTCCTCACCTCCCCTCTTAGAATTGTTCATTTTCTTCCAAACTGGAATCAAGGACCACCTTCTACATGAAGCCCACCTGGATTTCTCCCCCCCCCCAGCCACTAGTGCCCCCTTCCAAATTTATCTTGTCTCTATTTTGTATGCATTTTGTGTGAACCTACGTAGGCACTACTGGTGTCTCCTGACGGAACGTAAACTCCTGGAGGATGTAGGTCATTTCAGTTTAATTTTTGCCCCCTAACATTTGGCAGAGTGCCTGGAACACAGTAGGTGCTTAATAAATGCCAGTTCACTGACTGAATGATTGGTGGCTTGCCTGAAGGACTCAGGTAGATGGAGCAGAGCCCAGCCTGGTGGTCATGAAGGGGCCAGTGGAAGGTGGGAGGAGGGAGTGGGAGGAAGCCCAGTGAGGGGAGAGGAGGGTTGGGAGGGCCTTGAACACCAGGCTCAGGGGGTTGCATTTGTGGCATCCAAAGCTCTGGGTTTGGGTTTGAATTCAGAAGGGCCTGGGTCTCACTCACTCACCCCCTGGCCTGTGACCTCAGGCAAGTCACTGCTGCCTCCTCCCTCAAGCAGGGCATGTTTCCTCATCTGCAGCCCCGGGCTGCACAAGGCGCTCTCTGAGGCCCTTCCGACTGCGTCCCTGAGGCTTTCTCTCATGAGAAGCCGAGGAGGGGTCTTAAACAGGGGCGCAGCATGATCAGATCGGCGTGGGGAGGTCAATCCATTTTTCAGCTGTGTGGAGCATGAGTCAGAGAAGAGAGAGCCGGTCAGGGAGTCCAGTTAGGGGGCTATAGTCCAGGTGAGAAGTCAGGAGGGCCAGTTAGGATGGTAAGGACAGACTGACTGTGAGCTCCAAGTAGGCAGAGTCTCCCCATCATTCACCTTTGTTTCTCACCACACACACACACACACACACACACACACACACACACACACACCCTTTCCCCTGCCTTTCTCCTACTCATAGTCATTAAGCTCAATGACCTGGAAGAGGTCTAGAAAACATTTAACCCAGATCCTTCACTTTACAAATGGAGAAACTGAGGCCCAGAATGAATGAGTGCAATTGAAATAACTGGGGTATTAATCTAGGATGAAAGGAGGGGAGGGGAGAGTTGTGGAGGCCCTGAGGCAGTGTGGCTCAGTGGAATAAGCTGGGTTGGGAGTGAGAACCCGAGGAAGACCAAATCTCGGCCCTGGCTCTCCCTTTGGAGTGGCTGCTCCCTCCCTGTGGGCCTCAGTCTCCTCCTCTGTAAAGTGGAGCTGGTATTCTGCTGAGTGGAGAGCTCTGCTAACCTCAGAGCCAGACAGAGACATCTGTCAGAGGGTCACGGAACAAGGAGGGGGCACGGGGGGACAAGGAAGGATGCCTGTGTCTGGAGCCCTGCCGGCCGTCTTGGGGGGCAGCAGGGATCCCTCCGGCTGGCCGGCCTTCCCCACGACGTGACCGGGCCTGTGAGCCTGGCATGCTGGGCTGGGCCGAGGGAAGCCCGCCTGAGAGCACCGATGTCTGGCCATCTGCCAGGGCCCCTAGAGGCTGCTTGGCTTCCAGTTGTGGCATCCAAGTGCCACCAGGGGGCGCCTCTGCCACGCGCTTGGCCTCAGGCCCACTTGGAAAAACTTCAGCTGCAAGGAAGGGATGGTAGGAGGCTGGGGTGGCCAGGCCTGATGGACCAGAGGACCGGCTTGCCTTTGGGGCCACCCTCACGCACCTGGGACCTCTCGTGACCGCTGGTCACTCGAGTCAATTTAACCTGATTCATGTCAAGAAGCACGTACTGCAGGCCAGATGCCATGCTACACTTTTGGGATACAGTCAGGGGCAAGAGGTAATCAGGGTAGGCTTCCTGAAGGAGGTGGCACTTTGAGCCTCTTGGAACAGGACCTCTGTGAAACATAGGGGAGGAAGGATAGCATTCTGGGCACAGGAGGCAGCTGGGCAAATGAGACTGAACATTGTATAGAAGGAAAAATAAACACACCAGTCTGGCAGAAACTGAGTAATTGGCAATGAGGCTGCAAAGGTTCATGGGAGCCAACCTGTGAAGGGCTTTCAGGGCCAAACAAAGCAGTTTCCATCTAGCTCTGTGGGTAAGAGACGGCCCCTTCCTTCAGGAAAGCCGGCTTACAGGCAGAGCTGGCCAGCCTGCCGAAGAGTCCTTGGGGCGGGTGACCCGGTGGCACCCCACCCAGACGTCATGGGGGGCTGACTGGGCCGCGGGGCAGCACGATAGGCCTGGACACTGTTGGGTACCCGCAGAAGGAGAAGGAGAGTTGTGGCTGCTACCACTTTTCTTGCTGTTCAGACTGCTCATGACCTCGGTTACAAGGCGTTGTTTCTCTTCTCTTTGTACCTTTCTTCAAGCTGGATGAAGCCTATCCTGAACTAGACGTAAAAAAGAAAAGAAAAAAGGCATATGCCTGTCTGGCCTAAAGACTGCCACGGGCTGGTGACACTGCACATGGAATGGCCACGTAGGACCGCTGGCCATGGGATTGTGTGGTTAACAAAGGAGCTGAGGGAGACCAAGGGGTAGAGAGGGAAGGCTCCAGGTCAGTGGAGGGAGCACGTGGATTAACGCTGCCGAGGAAGAGGAGGCCTGGAGCGGGGAGAGTGGGCCCATAGAACTGAGATCACAGGCCCAGGGACGGTCTGAGTCAGAGGTCCCAAGCAGGCAGACCCCTTTCCTGGGCTTGCCTCGGGGCAGTTGCTCTCTGAAGGGAAGGGGAAGGCGGCGCTGGGCCTGTGCTGAGCTCTGTACAGATATTAGTATCTCATCTGACCCTCACAAAACCCCTGCTATTCCCATTTTACAGTTGAGGAAACTGAGGCAGACAGAAGGGACCCTGTGCCCAGAGCCCCATAGCTGTTTCTCCAGCTGCCTGAAGGAGGCAGCATAGTCCTTCCCTGGGCCAGCTCAGCGGCATTCTGGGCTTGGAGTTAGGAAGAGCTGAGTTCCAATCTGAACTCCAGCACTTACTAGCTATAGGACCTGGGGCACAGGGTCTCTTCTGTCTGCCTCAAGGGCTGTGCCCCTCGGGAGTCCTCCCTGGAGGGCGTAAAGCCTGGCTGCTCTCTGCAAAGCCCTAAGGTCTGCGTGCCCGCTAATTCTCCCCCCCCACCGGCCTTGCCATCCAGCTCCACAGGCCTTTGGGGAATGGCTGCTCTGCCCGGCAGGGGAAGGACAAGGTCCTGGCCCTCCAGGCCAAAGAAGCCAACATGAGGACATTTGGGGGTGGGGGATGCATGTCTGCAGCCTGGAGTCCTGTCCTCATAATAACTGTGCCAGGGGAAGCCGAGGGATTAGCTCCCTGTTTTACAGATGGAGAAACGGAGGCCCAGGAGAGGAAGTGACTGAGACAACATTTGAAGCCAGAGCCGTGAAGAAATGGGGGGGTCAATGAGGCAGAGGGGAGGAGAGCCAGCACTCTCCAGTGCAGGGTTCTAATCACCCCCAGCCCCTGCCTCTCCTGCCCTGAGTTCCAGAGGGAGGGAGGCAGGATCAGGAGGGGCCGCCAGGATGGGGAAGGCAGTGCAGCCCAGGATCTGACCCTCACCCCAACAGCCATGTGTGCATGTGCACGCGCACGCACACGTGTGTGTGTCTGTGTGTGTGTGTGTGTGTGCCCGTGCAGAGCCCAGACACATAGATGCAAACACTCCCACTCCCAGGCACACCTACAAACCCAGGCAGGCCCCTCACAGAGATGCACAATACAGCTAAAGTATTACACCCCCCCCACGCACGTGCACGCACTCACACACATCTACACAAACAGGCACACAAGGCACACCTGTCCCCCATCACTGGCGGTCAGCCCCTCCCTCAGGGAGCCCCCCGGGAGAGTTTCTCAAGAAAGAAGGGAGTGGGCTTGGGCAGAGGGGGAGGGGAGGAGGTGTGGAGAGAGATCTCAAAGCACGCATCAGGCTCTGAGTCCCAGGCCCTCTCCAGCGCTGCTGGGCCGAGCTGTGGCTGGGGGAGGGGCTCCGGCAGGAGCGATGGACGGGGAAGAGGGAGGGGAGCAGCTGCACTTCCCCACGCCCCTGCCTCCCCCTCTGACACAATGCGAGGAGTGTAGCATAGCTGCTCCGATGCCCAGCTCCCTCCTCTCCCCAGTCTCATGGCTGCCAAGCCCAGCTGTTCCTATCCTAGAAGCCGGAATGGAGACCCAGGCAAGGAGAGGGGAGAGGCTGGCCGGAGCCAGTCTCCTAAGAGGACAAGGAAGCTTCTCCTCCAGGGCAGACAACTCTGTCCCAGTGCTGGTGAAAAGGGAGGCCGGGCAGGAAGTGGGGGAGAGAACTCCGGACAGCCCTGGGGCCTCTTTTTGCTCTCTCCCCCTGAGGTCACACTCCATGGACTCAGAGAGGGAAAGGGGCGTCTAAGGCAAGATTGGACCCTCAGTCCTCCTCTTAGCCTCCACGTCAATGGCCTTCCCAGGCCTTACTATAGTTCCTGGCACACAGTAGATGCTTAATAAATGCTTATTGATTGATTGGTTTTCCTTGCACCATACTGCTCCCTTCAGGGTCCCCTATGCCCAATCTTCTGACAGCAGCCCTGTGGACTGCCAGGCAGGTGCATGGATGGGGACCATGGTTTCCCCTGCCCTTCCTCTCTACTCCCCTCTCCTCCTCTCCCCCTCTCCTCTTGTCTCCTCTCCCCTTCTCTCCCCTCCCCTCCTCTTTCCCTCCCTCCTCTCCCCCTCTCCTCCCTGCCCCTCTTCTACCCTCCCTTCCCCTCCCTTCCCCTCCCCTCCTCTCCCCCCTCCTCCATGCCCCTCTTCTCCCCTCCTCTCCCCCCTCCTCCACTCCTTTCCTCTCCCCCTCCTCCCCTCCCCTCCCCTCCTCTTTCCCTCCCCTCCTCTCCCCCTCTCCTCCCCGCCCCCTTTCTCCCCTCCTGTCCTCCACTCCTTTCCTCCCCTCTGCCCTCCCTTCCCCTCCTCTTCCTTCCTCTCCCCCTCTCCTCCCTGCCCCTCTTCCCCTCCTCTCCCCCCTCCTCCACTCCTTTCCTCTCCCTGCCTCCTCACCCCTCCCTTCCCTTTTTCTTTTCTCCTTCCCTCTTTTCTTTTCTTACCTTCCATCCTCTCCCCTCTCCTTAACCTCCTTCCCTCCTCTCCCTTTCTCTTCTCCCTCTGACCTCCTGAGCCAATGTCTGCTCCTTCCTGAGCCCCTCTTGTGTCTGAAGGTCCCCCCTGCGGGGCCCTGTGGCCCATTCCATTGCTCTAGGGCACCCTGGAATGGGAATTTCCCCAGAAGCTCTCACTGCTCTCCAGAAGTATCCTATCAGAGGAATGCAGACAGACAGTGAGAGGATGGCCAGGCCCCCAGGGTGCAGACTGCTCAGGAGACATTCCACGTCGTCCTCAAATATTGGCAGTGCTTCCACCTGACCGGGATGAAGTCAGGGAAGGTGGTGAGACACCTCACAGGCAAATGATCCCCTCCTTCCCCACTCCCATCCTGCGGGGCCTCCTCGGCCTCAGCAAGCCCAACCCTCTGTACCACTCAGGGCTCGTGGGTCAATGTCCCAAGCCTCACATTCTTGGAGCCGAGTTTTTGGGCCCACTCAGTAAACTGAGGCACCAAACACACAGAAGGCCTTGGCCTCCCTGCACCTGGAGCCCAGCCCTGGCTCATCCAGAAGCCATCACAAACTCCTTTTGGTCAGTCAATCAACTGGTATTTCAATGAAGATTTATCAAGCACCCTTTTGTTGTTCAGCTGTGTCAGACACTCTGTGACTCCATCTGGGGCTTTCTTGGAAAAGGTGCTAGAGGGGTTTGCCATTTCCTTCTCCAGCTCATTTTACAGATGAGGAAACTGAGGCAACACAGCTAGGAAGTGTCTGAGGTCAAATTTGAATTCAGCTCCTTCTGACTCTAGGACTAGCTCTCTGTGCACTATGGCACCACCTACCCACCCCTTGGCACTTACTGGGTGCCAAGCACTTGCTAAGATCTGGGAACTCAGGGAAAGGCCAGAATAGTCCCTGACCCTAAGGAATACTTATTCTAACAGGAAAACAACAAAAGATAAATGCAGTGGAGAGGGAAGGTGTCCCCTTCCATAGCCCTGGCAACCCAGCCTCAGGGCTCTGGGAAGGAGCCAAGTTCCTCATTCCTCCAGAGGCTCTGAGGCTCAGCTTCCTGCTGAACTCCCAGGCACCAACCCCCTGACCTGAGGAAAGAGACAGAGACAGAGAGTGACAGAGACAACTAGAGATAGAGACATAGAGAAAGAGATAGACAGAGCAGAGAGAGAGACAGAGAAACAGAGACAGAGACATATAGAAAAAGACAGAGACATAGAAAGAGAAAGAGACAGAGAGAGATAGAGCAGGGAGAGAGAGAGAGACAGGGAAGGAGACAGAGAGACAGAGACAGAGACAGAGCTAGAGACAGAGACATACAGAAAGAGAAAGACACAGAGACACAGAGACAGACAGAGAGAGACAGGGAAGGAGACAGAGACAGAGACATACAGAAAGAGAAAGAGACGGAGACAGAGGCAGAGCTAGAGAAAGAGACAGAGAGAAAGAGATAGAGCAGGGAGAGACAGAGAGACAGGGAGAGAGAGAGAGACAGACAGACAGACAGAGACAGCTAGAGATAGAGACATAGAGAAAGAGACAGAGAAAGAGAGATAGAGAGAGACAGAGAGAAAGAGATAGACAGAGCAGAGAGAGAGACAGAGAAACAGAGACAGAGAGAGACAGAGACATGTAGAAAAAGACACAGAGACAAAAAAGAGAGAAAGAAACAGAGAGAGATAGAGCAGGGAGAGAGAGAGAAACAGGGAGGGAGACAGAGACAGAGAGACAGAGACAGAGCTAGAGACAGAGACATACAGAAAGAGAAAGACACAGAGACACAGAGACAGACAAAGACAGAAAGAGATAGAGACAGAGAGAAAGAGATAGCTACAGATAGAGACACACATAAAGAGATAGAGACAGAGAAAGAGACAGACAGAGATAGCTAGAGATAGAGACATACAGAAAGAGACAGAGACAGAGGCAGAGCTAGAGAAAGAGACAGAAAGAAAGAGATAGAGCAGGGAGAGAGAGACAGACAGAGACAGACAGCTAGAGATAGAGACATAGAGAAAGAGACAGAGAAAGAGATAGTGAAAGAGACAGAGAGAAAGAGATAGAGCAGGGAGAGACAGGTAGAGAGAGAGACAGAGAGACAGAGACAGAGAGAGACAGAGAGACAAAGCATCTGTGTGTGCCTGTGAGACAGAGACAGAGACAGACAGAGAGAGCCTCGGTGCCCTGCCAAGGGAAGCCTGGGCACTCGTCCCAGCAAGATCAGGCCAGAGAGAGCCAGGCAGGTGCCCGGAGGGGGCTGTGGCAGTTTTGGGGAGTGTGGAAAGGGGGTGTAAAGGTCATTCAAGGCCAGGAAGGGAGATGGATACTGACCTCCTCACATTCTCAGGACCAGCCTTGGCCCAGGTACGCCATTTACCACTGACCTGGAGAGAGCTGGGGCCCGAGATCACAGAATGGCTTTGTCATCCTGTTGACTTACTCTTCTCCACCTGTCCCTTCACACACGCACACATGCACATGTACATACTCTCATGCGCACACACACACGTGTATGTACACATGCACACACAGGCCCCTATAGACAAGCATGCACTCTCATGCACACTCACACATACACACACACAAGCACACTCTTATGCACACACACAGAGGTCAGCAAACTCATGAGTCCAAAAGCAAACAAACTGATGCATTTCTTACTCGGTCATCTTGGCTCTGCCCCTGCTGATATGTAATTATATCTATATCTATATCTATATCTATATCTATATCTATATCTATATCTATATCTATATCTATATCTATATCTATATCTATGTCTATGTCTATGTCTATGTCTATGTCTATGTCTATGTCTATGTCTATGTCTATGTCTATGTCTATGTCTATATCTATATCTATATCTATATCTATATCTATATCTATGTCTATACCTATATCTATATCTATCTGTCTGTCTATCTATCTATCTATATCTATATCTATCTGGTCTATCTATCTATCTATCTATCTATCTATCTATCTATCTATCTGTCTGTCTGTCTGTCTGTCTGTCTGTCTGTCTATCTATCTATCTATCTATCTATCTATCTATCTACCTATCTATCTATCTATATCTATACCTATACCTATATCTATCTATATCTATATCTATATCTATATCTATATCTATATCTATATCTATATCTATATCTATATCTATATCTATATCTATATCTATATCTATATCTATATCTATCTATATCTATATCTATATCTATATCTATATCTATATCTATATCTATATCTATATCTATATCTATATCTATATCTATATCTATATCTATATCTATGTCTATATCTATATCTATCTAGTCTGTCTGTCTGTCTATCTATCTATCTATATACATTTTAAAGCTTTTTCTGAACAGGAGACAGGGAGGTCAAGGCGAGCTTGTTAATGAAGTTTGGGGAACTAGGCAAAAATCTCATGGGATTGTAGGATTTCAAGGTAAAGTGGAGTTCAAAGGTCATTGAGCCCAACACCCCAATTTTATAGAGGGGAGAACTGAGCCCCAAAGAGCAGCAAGGACGTCCTCAGAGCCTGGATTTTGGGGGCTCCCTTATTCTATTCATTTCTTGAAGGAAGGCTGGCTGGTGTTTGACTTTCTCTCTTCCATCAGGAGGTAGCCTGGCCCGGAGACTTCTGAGGTGGCTCACACAGGGTCCCACAGCCAGTGAGCATCAGAGCAGCGATGGCCTGCCAGAAAGCCCCTATCCCTCAATCACCGCCCCCCTCCCAAAAGGCCCCTCAGTGGATTCTCACCAGAGGCGGCGGCTCCAGCACAGCCCCTAGCCTGTCCACATGCCGCCCACCCTTCCCTGCATTCCCCCCGGTGCTTAGGGGTCCCCACCATCTCACACCCACCTGGGGCCTCCCTTTGCCCTGGTGACAGACACCCCACACCCAGACTCTTCAGAGACCACGGCATCCAAGATTCGGCCCCTTGAGGGCCCTCATGATGAAAAGATGGGGCTTTGGGCCAGGGCTTAGGTGGTGGTCACCAAAGTACTGCCGACCTCCCAAGGCGCCCCCATCCCGGCTCTCAGTCTTGGCCAGTTCTGGGCCCAGCTCCTTGGTGATCAATCACCACGCTCCCACCGGGGGCTGGGCAAGGCCGTGCATGCCAGGAATCCAAGGCAAAAAGGAAGCCCTTCTGCCCTCAGGGAGCTTACTGAGCAAAAAGCACTAGTCTGCAGTCATGCCAGGCTCAGCGTTAGGTACGGGGCGGGGGGGGGGGGGGGGGGTTGGGTTCAGACAGAGTCCACACAGCCCCTCCCCTCAGGGGGCTCACATTTTATCAGGGAGGGAGCAGATGCCTGTATACAATAGGAAACAAAGAATGATGGGGATGGGGCTCCTCGCAGTTGGGGGAATCAGCCAAGGATTCCTGGAGAAGGTGACGCAGAGCAGAGTGGTGGGGCACTCCGGGAGGTAGGTTGTCCATCCCCAGACACTGACGCCCCTCCACCCCAAACAGCCCACCTGTCCCGTAGCCTGACACAGACACTGCGCCTTCTCTCTGGTGTTCCTGGTCGGGGACCACAAGGTGGAAGTTCCAGGATGTTCTGGGGCCCATGGAAGAGCCTCCCTCCCTTGGCAGGGCATCCCTGAGGCTGGCAGCAGGCTTCTGCCATGGCAGGGCAGCCACCTCTGCAGGGATTCTTGGTAATCTGTGGGCCGATCCCAGGAGCCTCTGGAGGGCAGGGGACCCCTGCATGTCATGTCCCAGCATTTAGCACATTGGGCCCAGAGAAGGGACTTTATCAAGGCCGGCTGTCTCTGGGGCACATTTGTCCAGCGATCACACCCGTGTGACCCCTCGTGGGGGGAAGAGCAACCCTAATCCTGCCCCCCTCCAAAGGCTGGGGCCAAGAAAGCGTGCTGTGAACCTTAGAACCCCCTAGAAATGTGAGTGGTAGGTATAAAGGCTGAGCTCTGGACGATGCCAGCTTGGTCTAGCCAATCCTGATGTTAGCTCCCCTCAAGTTCTGTCTCATCTCAGGCCATGCGGCAGCAACACGGGGAAGAGGTTATCTTGCTGGGCCTGGAAGCAAGAGGCCCTGAGGTCAAGTCAAGCCTCAGACACTTACTAGCTGTGTGACCTTGGACAAGTCACTGAGCCTTTGTCTGCCTCAGTTTCCTCATCTGTAAAACAGGGATAATGACAGCCCTTCCCCCCCCAGGGTTGTTATGAGGATCAAACAATTGTAAAGCGCCTAATTCAGTGCCTGGCACACAGTAGGTGCTGTGTAAATGTCAGATGTGTTATTATGTGACCTGCCTGCCTCAGTTTCCTCAACTGTGAAATGCCACCCAGACCTGCTGGGAGGACCACGCGGCATCGCAGCTGGCAGCACTTTGCCAACCCTACAAACAGTACATGAATGCACACTGCTGTGGCTGCCAAGTCATTTGCAGTCAGTTCTGGAGGTTTCTGGGCAGAGGTACTGGAGGGGTTTGCCATCTCCTTCTCATTCTCTCTCTCTTTTTTTTTTTTTTGCTTTTAAGCAATCGGGGTTAAGTGACTTGCCCAGGGTCACACAGCTACTAAGTGTCAAGTGTTTGGTCTGAGGCTGGATTTGAATTCAGGTCCTCCTGACTTCAGGGCCGGTGCTCTATCCACTGTGCCACCTAGCTGCCCCCCATCTCCTCATTTTCCAGAGGAGGAAACTGAGGCAGACAGGGTGAAGTGACTTGCCCAGGGTGACGTGGCTAGGAAGTGTCTGAGTGGATTTGAACTCAGGTCCTCCTGACTCCAGGGCCCACTCTCTTCTGGGCCACAGCTGCCCTATATAAATGCAGCCATTCTTCATTTCATTTCTGGTTACATTGTTGTCCTGTTATTGGCCGTGGCCCACCGTCCAAGCTTTCTGGCCAGAAACCATCTCTGTCCCCCTGCAATGAGTCCATCGGAATGCCCCACGAATGAGCGCCTTGCCGTCCTGAAGTGCCCTGTGAGGCCGGAGGCCAGACGGACATTGGGGTGGATGGACATGCTTGTCGGTCTCCCCAGGGACCCCAGGAGGCTTAGTGGGTGGTGGCAGGAAATATGGGGGCAACTGCCTGGGGGTGGGGAAGCCCTGAGTCCCTAGTGAGAACTGGAGTCATTCATCCGTTAGTGCCTGCTGGGTGCTGGGTGCTGGTGACGGGGCAGAGTTCAGCTCCTTCTCCCTGCCCTCGTGGGGCTCACAGTCTGGGGGGTGGGAGGGAGGGTGGGTAAACAAGAGCCCTGCCAGGGCTCTGGAGCTGGAGAAATCCAGGAAGGGCCCTCGAAGGAGGCGGCAGCCTGTAAAGAGATGGTGTCGGCCTTGGAGGCCTGGTCAGTTCCCGAGAAGCCCAGCTGTTCTGGCCACACCAGGGCCCGAATTCACCTGCTGGGGGGAGCAGAGCCCAAAGGTGTGGAGGTAGGAAGCCCTGGAGCCCAGGAGGAGCTGAGGGCAGAGTCCCTGGAGCCTCAGTCTCCACAAAAGAGCAGCCTGGCACGGCCTGGGGGCATGGGGGTGGGGAGGGGAGATTCCACAGGGCCCACCCGGACACCACCCTAAAGGGCAGGCCTGGGGAGGACAGCAGGGGACACTGAGGTCTCTGGAGCCCAGGCCAATCTGGAGCACAGCCGGGGTGAGGGGGAAGGGGACAGCTCCGCACTGGCCCAAGGGCCTAGACAGCAGAAAGTCCGGACCGGTTTGGCTCCTTTGGGAGGGGCTATTGGGAGGCCCCGCTCCCTCCCCTGCTCGGCTCAGCCCAGGAAGGCAGAGCTCTGTTCTTTGCTGCCTCCCCAAGGATCTGGGTTCTGATCCTGCCTTTGATGCTTCACGCCCTTGTGGACCTTGGGCAAGTCTCCACCTGCCTCTCTGGGCCTCCAACTCCCTATCTGTGATCTCTGATCCCCAGGTGGGAGGGGGGGGAAAGACTCCTTGGCCGGGAGGCTCACCCCGGAAATCTGGGCGGTGGTTGGACCATAAACTGGCGCTCACCTTTGAGATTCCACATTTTTATAGCAAAGTAAAAAAGATAAGTCAGCTAGGCCTGGGACTTGTCTCATTCCCCTGTTGTTCTTTCTGGAGTCCCCTCCTTAGTTCTGGGCCTGGCGGGGCTTCCCATCTCCTGATTGTGCAGAGGGAGGGGGCCAGCTCTGAGGAGCACTGGGGGGGGGCCTTCGAGAGCTGATTCCCCGCTCCTGCTCCTCCAGGGGGAACCAGAAGGCCCTGGAATGAGTCCTTCCTGGGGGCCAGCAGAGGAGATGGAGGGCCGGGGAGCCCAAAGCACAGTCTAGGGGAACCTGCCAGGGCGCCCTGAATTGGGAGGCCATGCATCTGACTCACTCGGCGTGACCCTCTGCTGTAGGAGGGCTGCCCGGGCCAGGTTCTGGCTCAGGCAGCCATTCCTTAGTGCTTAAAGTCTGACCCTGGCTCTCCTCCCAGGGGCTCCAGAGAGTGGGCATTTTACTGAGACTCAGAGATGAAGCAACTTCCCTGCAAGGGGCTGAACTCAAACCCAAGGCTCTTGGCTCAGTGAGTCAGTCATTTCTTAAAACCTTGGAGACTTTGTGTCAGGCCCTGGGCTAGAGCTGGGGCTGCAGAGAAAGGCCCAAAGCCAGGCCCTGGCCTGGGGAGCTCACCTTCTAACAGGGAGACTGCATGCACATGAATGGGAAGGCAGAGATCCATCAGGGCCTATGGATGGCAACGGCTTTGAGAGATGGTGCCAGGAATCAGGGGGCTTGGAGGCAGCTGGGACCCCTCCTCACTCAGTCCCACTGCAGGCCCACACTGGGCTACAGCACCGCGAACAGGGTGGCTTGGCCGTAGCCTGGGGGTTTGAGGTGATCTTTGCCAGAACTGTCAGCGGCTGTTCTATCAACCCCTTCTTGGTGTAGGACTGGCCCCATCCCCTCTCTGCACCTCACGTTTTTCTTCTGTAATATGAGAACAATGCACCCTGCCCTGCAACCCTCAGGTCCAGAGCGGATGAACAGGTGAGCCCAGCTAAGCTGGAGAGCGCCAGGCACCCACTCCTGGGAAGACTGGGAGTCACCCACCAACCCAGGGCCACAGAGGCACCGCCGAGGTTACCATGTTCCACTGAAGCCAAGCATCCCTGCCCGTCTGCCTGAGCCCCCAGCCTGTCGCCACCACCAAGATGGGCGGCCCCTAGGGAGGGGAGGCACAGGGCCAGGCACCGCAGCACCAGGTCTGGACCCTTGCTGAGCTGCGGCCTGGCTAGTTGCCAGAGGAGGCAAGAAGGCCAGAGGAGAACCTGCCAGTGCACGGGGCCGGCTTCCAGGATGGGGAGAAAGCCGGAAGCCACACTGCAGACTTCAAAGGACCGCCCCCGGCAGGGTGGAGGAGAGCGGGGAGCCCTGCATCTCCAGCGCCTCATTCTGCAGCGGAGGGGGACCCCAGGGGAGTCCACACGGGCCAGCCCAGGAAAGGCCCACCCCTGCTCCAGGACCTCTGGAGCACCATCAATGCTTCATGGAAAGACAATGCTGAGTACTGAGGTTGATGGGGGCCAGGAGGCTTGGCCCCTAAGTCAGAGCCATAAAGTTCACCAGGGGCCTTCTCCAGCAAACATCTGGGAAACGCGGAGGACAAGTGCCAGTCAAGGAGAGGGACGACAGTTGAGCTGGGGTCCCCCTGCCCATGCCGGCCCTCATCCATGCACTGAGCTGCAGAGATCCCTGTGTCTTCCCCCCCCCCCCGGCTTTGCGTCTGTATGAGGGAAGATGCTCTGAGCTCTTCCCTAGATGACTGTGGACAAAGAGCTAGTGGGGAGGAGGAGCAGGACCACTGGGGTCCTGGTCCTGCCTTGGGGCCAAGCAGCACGAGCTCTCCCCCTTCGCTGGCCTTCCGGCTTCTGTGGGCCATAACCTGGGGCCCTGTGCTGTAGCCACAGCACTGCTCAGAATTCAGTGCCTTAGGATGAAGGGGGCATGTGTCAAGTGCCCAGGAAGGCACCGGCCCTACAGGAGGCCAGAGCAGCGACATTCTGGCAGTGGGGGCCAGCCACTGGTGCTGCCAGACCATCCGGGAGCACGCGGACGAGAGATCTGCTCTGTGAGGAACTGCCAAACCCATGATGGAATCACAGGTGCAGGGGACAATTCAAATGTGAAGGAGAAGGAAGGACTGCAGGAAAAGCAGCCCTGCCTTCCAGAAGCAGCCCACTAGTGGCATGGCCACCACAGCCACCACCATTGTTGCTGCCACCGCCATGACCACCACCTCCATGGCCACTGCCATCGTTGTTGCCACTGCCACAGCCATGGCCACAGCCACCACATCCACTGTGCATTGCTGCTGCCACATCTGCCACCACCGTTGTTGCTGCCACGGCCACTGGGCAGTGGCCCCGGCCTAGAGGGTCAGCTCTGAGCTGAGTGAATAGTGGAGCACAATCTGGCGAGGCTTCTGAGTGAGTCACTCAGGAGGGCAGTGAAAACCAGACGCCAGTTAGTGATTTGTCAGTTTTCCTGCTTGGAAAATTAGGCAGCAGGTAATCCCCTGCCCACTGAAGGCAACAAACAGGCAGGCCTTTGTGGCTGAAGGCCAACTCTTCCCTAAGGAGGGGAGAGAGTGGAACTTCAGCAAAGGAACCCTCGTGGGCTGTGGCCTCCAGCTGGGCCAGGGCTGTACTCCCTGCCCCCTCCCTCAGTTTCTCCCCCAGCGGCCCAGCGTTTGGCCAGAGCAGAAAGGCCTCTTCCCTCTGTGACTGCCACAGTCATCCCAGGGAGGGCGTGCTGAGAGGCAGGGCAGGGAAGAAAAGAGAAAGTCCCACCAACCCAATGGGGTCACACGGCCTTCCAGGAACTGTCCGTCCCGCTGAGCTTTGACTAGAAAAATCAGGCATTTTCACACCTGCAGCCCCTTGGGCCCAACACAGCCTCCAGAACCAAGCTGCCTCCCAGGAACCTTACTCCCTGATTGAGGAAAGGGAGGTGAAGGCCCTAGGGCCGAGAACTCCAAGCCTCCACAGCTCAGCCCCATGGCTCGGGGCTATGGGCAAAGCTGGCAAAAGCCAGGGAAGACCCAGGACCTCCAGGGAAGACAGCTTGTCAGGACCTGGGGCTCCTCTGGAAGGTAAATCCAGCAGCAAGGTGGGCCAGCCCGAAAGCTGATCATGAGGCAGAGATCAGGGTGAGCCCTTAGAACACAGCATAGACTGTCAGAGGAGGGGAGGGAGGGAGGGAGGAAGGAAGGGAGAGAGGAAGGGAGGGGGAGGAGGGAAGGAAGGGAGGGGAGGGAAGGGAAGGAAGGGAAGGATGGATGGAGGGAGGGAGGAGGAGGGAAGGAAGGAAAGGGAGGGAGGGAAGGAAGGGAGAGAGGAAGGGAGGAGGAGGAGGGAAGGAAGGGAAGGGAGGGAAGGAAGGAAGGGAGAGAGGGGGGAGGAAGGGAGGGAGGAAGAGAGGGAGGGAGGGAGGAGGAGGGAAGGGAGGAGGAGGGAAGGGAGGGAAGGAAGGGAGGAAAGGAGGGAGGAAGAGAGGGAGGGAGGGAAGGAAGGGAGAGAGGAAGGGAAGGAGGAGGAGGGAAGGAAGGGAAGGGAGGGAAGGAAGGAAGGGAGAGAGGAGGAGGGAGGAGGAGGAGGGAAGGAAGGGAAGGATGGAGGGAGGGAGGGAGGAGGAGGGAAGGAAGGGAGGGAGGAAACAGGCAAGCATGCAGTGTTCACTATGAGGCAGACTCTATACTAAGGGCTTAGCACACAAGTCCAAGCAAAGAGAAAGACATTCTCGTTATAATCATTCATTACCAACAATAGAATTAGCAGCATGGCATGTACAATATGATAGCAGTAACATTACCTGTTTTTCAGTGATGTCCAATTCTTCATGACCCCATCTGGGGCTTTCTTGGCAAAGATACCGGAGTGGTTTGTCGTGTCCTTCTCCAGCTCATTTTACATATAAGGAAACTGAGGCAAACGGGGTGGAGTGACTTGCCCAGGGTCCCACAGCTAGTAAATGTGAGATCAGAGTTGAACTCAGCAGCCCCAGTGCTCTGTGCACTGTGGCGCCCCCTAGAGGCCCCATGTACAAAAATATCAGCAGCATAAAAATTAAGTGGAGAGATGTAAATGTATACCAAGTAACTCCATACAAAGTAGCTGTGGGAGGACCAGGGAAGGCTTCCCGCAGAAGGTGCGAGTGGAGCCTCATCTCTGAGGATCTTGTGATGGGAAGGAGGAGGGAGTGCACCCCAGGCATGGGGAATGGCCAGTGCAAAGGTCTGCTGCTGGATTGCACAGCGTGGGAGGAATCGGGTCCAGTGAGGCTGGAAGGTCAGATTTGGGCTCTAGGTCAGAAGGGTTCTAGAAGCTAAACTGAGGCAACAGGAAGCCCTGGGGTGCACTGAATAGGGTGAATAGGGTGGTCCCACGGTCGCAACGGGAGGCTGGTGAGAGGCAGACACCAGAGGGGAGAGAAGGGGCCAGAGATGTTGTGATTGGACTCGTGACTGGCCATGTGGGGGGAGGGGGGCAAGGAGCCCAGGATGACCAGGACATTACAAACCGGAGACATTTGAAGGGTGATGGTCACTTTGATAGATGGATGAAAGTTTGGAAGACGGGAAAGATAAAGTCTGTTGTAAGGGCTTTCTGGGGCATCCACTTGAAATGTCCAACGGGCAACAGGCTGAAGGTCAGGGGGAATCCGGGGCTGCGTGTACAGAGAGCTACCTCCTTCAGGTTGGCACATGTCTCCCAGATTCAAGAGCTTGGGGGCTGGACCTTCTGGGGAGGGAGGGTATTTCCCAAGACTCCCAAGCAGCAAAGCCAGTGAGGATTTCAGACAAGGCCAGTTGATGGGAAGGGAGCACAATAGGTTACCTCCTGGGATGGGGGAGTCTAAGCCCCACGGGCAGAGGACATGTCAGGGCTCTGTGTGTGAGTGTGACTCACACTGGGAGGTGTGCTGCTGACAATGCCAAATTTAACCCCTTTCAAGGGGAGCTGGGGGGCTTCTCCAGCCTTCTAGGTGTTTGCAGAGCTCTTCTGAGACTTTTAGAATCTTCTCCATCTTACTATTGGGGTGGGGAGGGGACATTAGCTTATACAAAGCTGCACTGGAAGGGAGCTTGGGCCCATCCCTGGTCTTTACCCCCCACTGACTTTGGGCAAGCTAATTACCTTCTTAAGCCTCAGTGTCCTTATCTGTGAAATGGGCAGAAATGTACTAGGTGTCCTCTGAGGCCCCTTCCATTCTGAGAACTAGGAACCCTTTCTTCTACCTTGGGGAAGGCCAGGGGGAATATGCCTGAGGTTTCTTTTTGAGACTTCCTGCAGTAAATCCAAGTGAGGAGAGACAGAGACAGAGACAGAGACAAAGACATGCAGAGAAAGAGAGTGAGAGATAGAGAGAGAGAGAGACAGACAGAGACAGAGAGAGATAGAGAGACAGAGAAAGACAGAGAGACAAAGAGAGGGAGAAAGACAGAGACAGAGAAAGAGAGACAGAAAGACAGAGACAGAGAGACAGAGACTGAGGGACAGACAGAGACACAGAGAGCCACACAGAGAGAAACAGAGAAAGACAGAGAGACAGAGACAGAGAGAGGAGGGGGAAAGACAGAGACACACACAAGGGGAAAGAGAGAGAGAGAGAGAGAGAGAGAGAGAGAGAGAGAGAGAGAGAGAGAGAGAGAGAGACCAAGACAGACTCATGATGAAAATGCTATCCACATTCAAGGAAAGAACTATGGAGTTTGAATGCAGATCGAAGCATACTGTTTTCTCTTTTTTTTTCTTCTGTTTTGTTTTTTTCCTCTTTCTTGTGGTTCCTTCCATTGGTTCTAATTCTTTCACTAATGTGAAAATATGTTTAGTAGGAATGTATATATAGAGCTTATATCAGATTCTTGGGGAGGGAAGGGGAGAAAAATTTAAAACTCAAAAGCTAATGGAAGTTGTTGTTGAAAACTAAAAATAAATTAATTAATAAACTTCCTTAAAAAAAGTTTAAAAAAAAAAAAGAAAGAAAGACAGGGGCAGCTAAGTGTCACAGTGGATAGAGCACCGGCCCTGGAGTCAGGAGGACCTGAGTTCAAATCTAGCCTCAGACATATAACACTCACTAGCTGTGTGACTCTGGGTAAGTCACTTAGCCCCAGTTGCTTCACACACACACACAGACACACACACACACACACACACACCCCAAAAAAGAAAGAAAGACAGAGACAGAGACAGAGAGAGAAAGAGACAGAGCCAGACAGAGACTGGCCTTCTGGGTTGGGCAGCCAGCAGTTGCCTCGGGCTAAGAGCCCCGAGTCCTGGCCAGCCTTGCCTTCTGGCTACTGCAGGGGTTTAGGAGGCGGAGGCTCAGGCTGAGACTGAGGACTAGCGGCTGGGAGAGGAATCTCAGCCCTGGGTCCTAGAGGTGAAGCCTTTGCCGAGCAGGAAAGATCCCAGGTCTGACTGTCCCTGATGCTGGCTGGGTTGTGAGGCAGGAGTTCGGGGGTCTGGTCCCATCGTGTTCTTTTAAGATGGGCCAACGAGGTCCAGAAAGGGGAAAGGACTTCCCCCAGTTTGCGCCAGGGATGCCAGGGCTGGGGTCGGGGTCCTCCTGCTCTGGAGGCAGGAAGCACAGAGCCATCCTCCAAGCCCATGCTCCCCCTTCAGCTACTGGAAGCCGGCTCAGGAGTCTTCCCCGGTCGGGCCAAAAAACCCTGGTTCCTCCCCTGATCTTCCTCAGCTGTCCTCCTCTGGACAGTGCATCAGGCATCCTTCCCAATGCTAAGTGGGGCCCAGAGAAGCAGTGATAATCACTGACACTCCTAAGGCACCCATTGAGGTTCACAGGGGGAGCTCAATACTAACCCCATTTAACAGAGGAAGAAACAGGGCAACAGGCAGTAAGTGACTTGCCTGTGGTCGAATAGCCAGTGGGTGCCGGGGGTGGGCTGTGAACCTCAGGCTTCCTGATTCCTCGTCCTACACATGCTGCCTCCAACGGGGTCTGACTAGCGCAATGTACTGGGACCACCATCACCATCTTGTTCCTGGACCCTGCCTCTCTCAATGTAACCAAGGTCCCATCAGCTTCCTGGGTGGCCCGGACTCTGCCCTGCCTCTTCTGGAGCTTGTGGTCTGCTCTAACCTCCAGATCCTTCTCCTGCCCCTTCCTGTTCTGGAGCAGAGAAAGAAGATTTGGTTCAAGTTGCTAAAAAAAAAAAGGAAAGCGCTTTGCGGACCTTCAAGGCCTTAGTAAATGTGTCATCATGGCTACTACGAAGAGCAGCACTACCAAGGCCAGAATGTCTTCACTTTAAGCATCCCCAGGCACTGCAATCACCCTTGCCCGCCGGCTGTGTTGTTCAGTCACGTCTGACTCTCTCTGACCCCATTTGGGGTTTTCTTGGCACAGAACCTGCAGTGGTTTACCATTTCCTTCTCCAGCTCGTTTTACAGATGAGGAAACTGAGGCAAACAGGGTGAAGTGACTTACTTAGGGTCACACAGCTAGTAAATGTCTGAGGCCACATTGGAACTCAGGTCCTCCTAACTCCAGGCCTGGTACTGTGTGCACTCTCTTGCTTAGCATTGCCTTCTGCTTTGGGTGATGTAAAAGTCACCTCTGCTTTGGCCTCGGCCCCATCTCACAAATCCAGAGTCCCTGAGCTTCCTTGGAGCAGTGCCAGATAGTGCGGACCTGCTTCAAGGTCAGGCCATGGCCAGGGTCCAGACACTGGCCACTGGTCCGATGAAGGACTCAGCCATGTAGCCAAGCCTGACTTGGGCTCTCATTCGGAGACTCGCCCTTCCTAAGGGCTACCTGGGAGAGGTGAGCACTGCACATGTCTCAGCCTATCCCCTGCCAGGCCTCCGGGGATCCCAACTTCCCAAGCTGCCTGCCTCCCCCAGCCTCCTAAAGAGCCAGCCTTTCTCCCCTGCAGAGGAGCCTGCTTCTCCCCCCAGGGCACCCTCCCAAGGAAGAGATAAAGTGGGGAGAAAGCTGATGAGAGGGAAACCCAGAAAGGAAGGAGGCAGACAAGCCAATGAAAAGGAGGGATAAGGGAGAGGAAGAGAGCAGGCAACCAGAGGAAGGAAGAAGAAACAGTCCAAGTGAGTGATCCAGGAACAGGGAGAGAAGGGAGGCAGAGGCCAGGCTGCAGCCTCCCAAGTCTCCCTTCTGTCCCTAGACAGCTGGGCCTGGACAGCTTGGAAAAAGGCAGCACGGCAGAGGCGCTGAGGCTGAGGCCAGGCCTGGTGTGGCCTGGCAGAAGAAGGACAGCCAGGGGTCCAGGCTGCCCAGTCTGGGGGAGGGGGGGCGGCAGATCTGGACAGTGGACGTGATGAGGCCTGCCCAAGGCACCCGGAGCTGACTCAGAGCTGCTGAGCGGGAGGGCCCTCCTCCACCCTCCCCCACCCCACCCCACCACTACCACTGGAGGGGGGTGCTATGTCAGAGGCAGGGAGCCCCAAGGTTGGACCAGATGAGACTGGCCAATTAAGCAATTCTTTCTTCCAGGAAATTGGGAGGGGCAGGTGGCCCAGGAGGTGGGGGGTGGGAATCAGACGCATCTCTGGTCACCCAACCTGGCTGGGCAGGGAAGCTCCCACCTACATCCCCTTCTCCCAGATTTAGCTTTCTATAGACCAAGGGCTCGGGGTCCAGGGGTCTCAGAAGGATGGGGGGAGGTGAGGACTTCAAAGGGCTCAGGGCACCCAGCACCAGCTCACAGCAGGGAGCTTCTGCTCAGACCTCTCAGAGTCGGTCTCCCTTCCCCCATGATCTCCCTTCCTTATTTCATCCCTGAAGAGCCTAGGTAATCCCATCCCTCCTGCCTCCCACAGGCCCAGACCTGTCTCCCCTCATCTGCACTCCCTGCCTCTCTAGCTTTGCCTCTGCCCGGGGCCTCACCCCTTCCTAAAGCTAAAGTGACTGGGTCTGTTCTACCCTCTGGGGGGCCCAGGCCCCCAAAGTCTGAGGGAGGTAGCCAGGGAGGGAGGCTCACAACCAAAGCTGCCAGGATTGGAAAGTTTTCCTTCACCTGGGCGCAGGCTGGGGGAAGGGGGAGGGTGGAGGAGAGGGGGTGGAGCCTGCAGATGTGGGGACCCCCAAAGAGGCCCTAAGAGCCCAAATACCGGGGCCCAGACCCAGGGGTGCCCTCAGCACTGGCCCTTCCTCTAACTACTGCTCCATTTCCCCATCCTTAAAATGGGGCACTGTTGGGGTGCACTGGTGATTGTGCTCCCAGGCTTGCTCCTCTGGCCCTTGGAGTGCTGTCTAAACAGTTCTGGGAGAGCGAGGACTGTGCCACTCTTAGCCCCAGTACGGTCCTCAGGGCCCAGGGCTCTGCACAGGATAGGTTTGCAACAATGAATGATTTTGACTAGGGAAATAGTGCTACTCATGGATGTTCAGGTCCCAGGCTAGCTCGTCAACTTCTCACCTCACACAGAATTATATTCCTCAATCCTATTCGCCCACCTCCTATACACACAGCTTCCCAGTCACCCTCACCTCCTCCCATCCTGCAGCTTCAAAGTTTGCAAAGCACTTAGCTCAGAACACCCCGAGAGGTACTGTCATGGTAAAATACCTACAGGCTAGACCTCCCAAGTATTGTCACCCCCATTTTGTGGATGAGAATACTGAGGTTCTGCAAAGGACTTCTTCAAGGCACCCCACTGGCAAGTGCCAGAGCCCTCGGAATCCAGGGATCTGAATGCTGAGCTTCTGACTCTGCCTTTTTAAAAGCCCCAATTCCACTGAGAAGCAGCTGTGGGGGTCAAGCCGAAATTGGAGAGTGAGTGCTGAGGAAGCCTGGGGCATGGTGGAAGGAGCCACCAATTCAGGGCTAACCATGTCACAGGCTACAGGACTGCAAGTGCAAAGGGATTTGAGAGTTTTACGGAGGGGGAAACTGTGGCCGAGGAGGGGAAAGGCCTTGGCCGTGGTCATGCCGCTGGTGAGAGGCAGCGCCAGGATCTGAAGCCTCAGCACCACACTGGGCCATCACCTTTCTGGGCCTCAGTTTCCCCCAGGCTCAGGCAGGGGGAGCACAGGGCCAGTCCTTCCCCACACCCCACAATGGCACAGCTCTAGCCAGCCCCCACCCACCCAGTTGAGGGGCCAGCCCACCTGCCCGACTTCCCCATCACCCTGGGGCTGGGGCTGAAGTTTTTACAGCCCCTTCAAAAGAGAGAGTGCTCGGCTCAGCTCAGCTCATCTCATCTCACAAGGACCTGTCTTCTCTTCAAAAGAAGAGAAAAAAAAGGTCCCTGGGGGAACAGCGCTGTTCAAACACTTATTAGTGAGAGCCTCCCATCCCGAGGGCCTTCAGGGCAGGTCTCCCTGATATAGGAGTGTGGGCAGGGGCTGGGGGAGGCTGAAAGGCTAGAGGAAGCCCCCTGCCCAGCCCTGCACTCCATCCACACAGGCAGAGGGAGGAGGCACGAGGGAGTCAGAGAACATCACGGACCATAGACAGGCAGAAGGATGAGGAGAAAGAGAAAGGGCAGGAACCAGACAGGGAGCGGAAGAGAGTAAGAGGCAGAAACGGAGTGAGAGAGGCAGACACAGGGAGGGAGAGAAAGAGGGAGAGCCGGACAGTGAGAGGTAGCACCAGAGAGAGGAAGCCGGAATGAAGGAGAAAGATCAAGCCCCTGGCCTCCTTCTTCAGCCTGTGCCCATGGGCAAGCCCCCTCCTCTCTCAGTGCCTCAGGATCCCCCTCTGTAAAATAAGGGCCCCAGGGGTCCCCACCGGCTCTGAAACCAGATTGCACCTGCCAGGAGGCAAAGATACACAGAATCCCTGAGGAGGCAGGACCTCAGCAGCCTTCAATCCAAAGCCGGATCCCCCCTCCCTGGCCAAGAGCCCCTTTTGCAGGACAACCAACCACAGCCCATCTGGCGTCTGCTCCGAAGCTTTGGGAGATATTTCTATCAAATCTGAATGGTCAGGCCTTGACCTTCCTTGCCCCCACCCCCTTTCGGGCTCAGGGCTCTGCCCCCAAGGGCCACATCCATGTGAAAGCCCTTCACACCTTTGAAGGCTGGGTCTCCCAGGGAGCCAGCCCAGTCCCAGGGTCAGGGAGGAAGATACTGGACCTGCTCCCAAGCTGGCTGCCCTCCACACCCCAAGGACCCCTCACAGCATCACTGAATGTTCCATCCAAATGGATGGCAGAGGATTGGGCAGGGAGGGAGGCCTTGGGGGCTCATTTTCCCTGGGCTTCACAGATGCCCTGAATGCACCGAGAGCCAACTGAGTTCAAACTGCTTCATGTATTTCTGGCCTCATCCTTCCCTTCCACATATGCTGCTGTGTAGACATGCTGCCCACCCAGGACTAGGCCAGTGGAAAATGGAATCTAAGTAAAGGAGAGGAATGCAAGGGGGGCAGAGATGAAGAGACATGATGGGATCTGGCATCGGCCCGAAGGAGTTCCAATCAGGGTTGTCCTTGACCATGAAGAGGTACTAGAGGACCCCTAAGGCCTCTCTAGCCTGGAGCCCTGCTCCAGAGCTGGCCCAGGCCCAAAGACTTGGGGAGGCCATGCAGATGTGGGCCCAGTAAACAATGCTCCCTTTCCCATGGCAGATTCCAACAATTCCTCCATTGACCAGCTTTTGGGGCCCCAGGTGGTCCCAGTCAATCGATCCGAGGACACAGAGACAATTGGGGGGAAGGAAAAGTTTCATTGGGCCAGGAGCGGCAGAGGCTGAGAGCCTCGAGCTCTGGAGGCCCAAGAGGAGAGGAGGCTGGGAGACTGAATCTCCAGAGACCCTTCAGGCTCCAACTCTTGCTGCAGAACCTCTGACTCCAATCAGTGGACAGCCAGGCTCAATGGATAGAGCGCCAGGAGTCAGGAAGGCTGCTCTTCCTGAGTTCAAATTTGCCTCAGACACTTGCTAGCTGTGTGACCCTGGGCAGGTCACTTCATCCTGTGTGCCTCAGTTTCCTCATCTGTAAAATGATCTGGAGAAGAAAATGGCAAGCCACTCTAGTATTTTTGCCAAGAAAACCCCCAAAGGGGTCACCAGCATTACATTTTGCCCCTACCTGACCCTCTGGGGCTCTGAAAGGCCCCCTTCCCTCCTCCCACACACAGGTGTCCATTCATGCAGCTGGTCCTTCCTTCCTCCAAGTTACTATTTGATGTGGGAGCTGGAGTGGGTCTGAGGACTCCACCTGTCCCGGTTTGCCTATGTCTGACCCAGGATGGAAGAAAAGGAGCATTCCGGGCTTGGGCCCTTATGCAAATGAGGAGATAATGCCCCGAGGGGCCAATAGGACAAAGAGGGTGCAGCCCCAGAGTGGCCTGGGGGCGTTGTGGCCAGCAGCAGCCAGACCTGATCCACCCTTTGGGGATAACACAGCTCCGGGCTGCAAGTTTCGAGGATGGGCACAGAGCCCAGGGGCCTCCAGGCCTCTAGGCCCTGCTTGAGCCCAGCTATGCTTGAGAATGTGGGTAGGAGTGTGGAAATAGGCTGCAGGGTGGAATCGGCCACTGGGTAATTCTGAGGATGAGTGTGTAAACAGGAGGATGTGGGTGTGAAGGAATATGTGAATGGGTGTGAATGGCTATGATGTGCCTTGCCTGCAAGGACACGGGTGAGCCGTTCGGGGGGCAGGAACAGAGGGAGATTGGAGGGGAATCGGGCAGAGGTCAAGGGGAGAGGCGCTGTTGAGATCCCCCTGATGAAAGGCCTGTTGCTCCCTGGGCCTGTTTGTCTTACAGGGTGTGGCCTCTCAAAAGAACCTGGTGTCCTGGCCCTTCCCCCTCCCCCTGGCAGAGGCCCCGGCCCCCCACACAGCCTCCACCTCCCCCTACCCTTGTCCCCTCTTTGGCTTCCTCTGAGCAGAGCTGGAGTCTAGGGGTGGGGCTGTTTTATCTGGGTGACTGTCTTTGATGGCAACATTAATAATGGTTACTGTCATTTCTTTTTTTAAGAAATCATTCCTATCTTTGACTTTTCCATCATTCTCCCTCCCTCCCTCTCTCCCGGAGAGCTGTGGGCCATCCCTTGGAACAAAGAAACTAGCTGACTTTTCAGTAGCTTCCCTGAGTGCTCTGCACACCTCATCTCAGGGGTCTTGTCCAAGTTTTTAGCCCCTGTATCCCTCGACTTTCAGTAAGCTTTTCTGACCCCCAATTCAATAGGAATGGAAATAAATCCTAGAACTGGCCATGCCGGTGCACGTCCCCCCAAATGACTTCCCACTTGTCTAGAGCGTGTCTGGATATAGGTGTTGGCACATAGCTTTCTCCTCCATTAGACTGTAAGCTCCTTGGGGGTTCCCCTCTCCCCTCATCTCAAGAGGGTGAGGGAGGGCCTCCAGAGCACCCTCAAAGCATCTGCTTCTGGAGTCATGGTGAACAAATGATTGCCCCCACAGGAAACCTAGAAAATCATAAGAGGGAGAAGAGTGTCCCAGTAGGTCTGGGAGCCCGAGGTGGTTGAGGTTAGTGGAAGAGGGAGGGGAGGGAGGGAGGCCCTGTACTCTGCCCCAGAGGGATCTTGCTGCTGTGAAGGCTTCTCTGGGGAGGTGAGAAGGGATACCAAGGCCTAGGGTGTCTCTGTGCAAATCCACCAAAAAATGCACTGATTGGGGATGTCAGAGCCAGGAGGCAGCCGGGCCCTCTTGAGCTTATTGGGGTGAGTGGGACAGACCCTGGCACTTAAGAGGGACAGGAAGGGGGTGGCTAGGTGATGCGGTGGATAGGGCACCAGCCCTGGATTCAGGAGGACCTGAGTTCAAACACGGCCTCAAACTCATAACACTTGTTAGCTGTGTGACCCTGGGCAAGTTACTTAATCCCCATTGCCCGGAAAAAAAAAAAAGAGGGACAGAAAGGATGAGATAGAAGGAGAAGTAACATTCCATGTTACAAAGATACGTTCTTGTAAGGAACTCCTGAGGGAGAAACACCCTTGATGGTGATGGGAGCCCAGCAATATGACCCCTAGGGATAGGCTAGAGACTGCTGGGACAGAAGGAGGATCTGCTGAAGACTTTGACCACAAGCTTAACTGAGTCTCACCAAGTCAACAAAGTAGCAACCTAGGACCTGGGCCAGGCGCTGTACTGGGACCCAGCCTGACTCGCCCCCCAGATTTTGGAAGGCCAGATCTCGAGAGCCCAGCAGAAGGGCAGTAGGGATCAGTAGCACCTTGCTATCAGTGGTGTGGACACGCTGAAGTCCAGAATGAGCTGAGGCCTGAAGGTGGCTGACGGGACAAATGAGAGGGATGAAAGAAGGACCTAGAGTGTGGATGAGGCAAGGACAGGGTTATGGCGACGGGTGAGGCAAAAAACACAGGAACGATGCAAGGGGATTGGCCTGCTGTTCAAAAAGGACCCTCCTCCTCCACCCTTCAGAGCTGAGCCTAGTGCATGAAAGAGAGGGTGAGCCAGACCTCCCTACCAGGACCATGTTGGGGTGGGCCAGACCTTCCCCCCAACCTTTCAGACCTAAGCCTAGAGCACAAAGGAGGAGTGGACCAGAGCCTTCCCCGCCCCAATGCTGCTAGTGAGTATTGGACTAGTGGCTCCAGAGCAAAGGCATCATTTTTGTTTGTACGCTGTGACTCGGCTGACAGATCAGGGGAAGGCTGTAGAAAGTATTGACTTTATTTCAGCAAAGTGTCTTTACCAATTCTATCAACAGTCACTTATTAAGCTCTGTTAAGATTTTACTAAGATGCACTAAGAGGTGCAGGAAGGCACAGAAGAAACAGTTCCTGCTCCCAAGGGGTTTCCATTCTATAGGGGAAGTTCAGCATCTGTACAAGCTAGTGGGTACATTCGGTTTGGGGTGTCTACAGCCAGCACTTAGCACAGTGCCTGACACAAAGTAGGCGCTTAATAGGATATCCAGTGTGATGCTCAAGAGATGAATCATCGTCTGGTATGTTGAAACCAGAGTAGTAGAGACTGATTGGAACTGGACTCATTGACTGGGAGTCATCGTCCAAAAGGCAGCAGTGAACCCTGGGAAGCTGATGTGAAGTCCAGAGGGTGAGCATGGAGAGAAAGGGCCTTGGGCATGGCCTAAGCAGGCCCCTCCTTGGTGGGTGGGAGAAGGAAACAGATGGAAAGACCTGGAGAACATGGTAGTTGGAATTGAACCTGGCTGAATGGCCAAGGATTCAGTGGAACGGGAGGGGCTCCAGGGGAGTGCCCCAGGCACCTGCTTTGCATCTTAGACTTTTCTGACGGTTTTTACCGGTGACTCGGATGAAGGCACAGCTGACACGCTTGTCAAAGTGGCTGGTGGCACAAAGCTAGGACAGCTAACAAAGCATATGGTGCAGGCTTCCAAACCATATCGACAAGACTGGAAGAGAAGCCGAGTCAAGCAGGATGACATTGAACAAGAAAAAGGGAAATGTTCTCTGCTCTTCAAGCACAATGTGTGGGAGGCGTGGCCAGGCCACTGTTTGTCTGAAAGGGACCTGGGGGCCCGGTGGATTACGAGTTCAGTCATAACTGTTGGACATCACACACACACACACACACACACATGCACACACACATGCACACTCACACACACGCACACTCACACACACACGCACGCACGCGCACACTCTCACACACACACACACACACATACGCACACACACACACACACACACTCAAAGCCCCTCAAATAAACATCTCCCGGGCTCTCGGGCTGCCTGCAGGGAGACCAAGCACTTGGGCTCTCGGGCTGCCTGCAGGGAGACCAAGCACTTAGGCCGGGGGCTAGGATCCTCCTTCTGTCCCAGTCCAAGGGCATCTGGGCCATCGCATTTGATTCTTGGTCCTCCATGTTAGAAGAACATTGACGCCAGGCTGAAGAGGGGACTGGAGTCTGGGCCTTATCAGGGTTGACTGAAGGACCTGGCATAATTAACCTCAAGAGGAGAAGACTCAGAGGGAGGGGAAGAAATTGTAGGGCTAAAAATGTAGGCTTAATGTCTGGAAAAACTCCCTATGACCAGATCGAGAGACAGACAGATAGAGGCAGAGACAGAGAGAAAAAGAAAGGAGAAAGGCAGACAGACAGGCAGAGAGAGAAAAACAGAGAGGAAGGGGAGAGACACAGAGAGACAGAAACAGAGGCAGAGACAGAGACAGAGAGAGAGATAGACAGACAGATAGACAGAGGCAGAGAGAAAGGAGAAAGGCAGACAGACAGGCAGAGAGAGAGAGACAGAGAGGAAGGGGAGAGACACAGAGAGAAAGAGAGGCAGAGACAGAGACAGAGAGAGATAGACAGACAGAGGCAGAGAGAGAGAAAGGAGAAAGGCAGACAGACAGGCAGAGAGAGAGAGACAGAGAGGAAGGGGAGAGACATAAAGAGACAGAGGCAGAGAGAGAGATAGACAGATAGACAGAGGAAGAAACAGAGACAAAGATAGAGAGAGATAGACAGTCAGATAGACAGGCAGAGAGAGACGAGAGAAGAAAGGCAGACATTTAGAGGCAGAGGCAGAGAGACATGGACAGAGACAGACAGAAATAGAGAGAGGAGGGGGAGAAACACAGAGACACAGAGAGAGACAGATAGGCAGAGAGAGAAGAGAGGAAAAAGGCAGACAGGGACAGAGGCAAGAGAGACACAGATAGTGACAGACAGAGACAGAGAGATGAGGGGGAGAAACACAGAGACATAGAGAGAGACAGAGAGAGAGAGAGAGAGAGAGAGAGAGAGAGAGAGAGAGAGAGAGAGAGAGAGAGAGAGAGAGAGAAAAGAGGAGAAAGGCAGACAGAGGCAGAGAGACACAGTCAGAGACAGAGAGACAGAGACAAAGAGAGGGAGAGAGGCAGACAGAGGAGGGGGAGAGATAGAGGCAGAGAGAGACAGAGAGAGAGAGGCAGACAGACAGAGGCAGAGAGAGAAACAAAGAGGTGTGGATAATTGGGTGGGTAGAGAGATAGATACACAGAGAAAGACATGGATAGTTGGATAGGTAGATAGACAGACTGACAGACAGACACAACATGCAGTAAGTGCTTAAGATGTGCCAAGCTCTGGGCTAACAGCCACAGTGAAATGGACTGGTTCCCCATTCTTGGGGGTTTCCAAGCAGAGGCTGGGATGCAAACCTTGTTGGAGACATTGGGGTGGGGGGCAGTGTTCTCAGTCAAGTCTAGGCTAGAACAAATGCCTCAGACACCTGTTCTAGATCTGACACTCTGGACTCATGTGTTTCTCAGAGTTGGCTGTGTTGGTATTGGTCCCCACTAGAAAGTGGCTTATAAGATCTCAATGGCCAGGTCTTGTCCATACTTTCTATCTCTCTGTCTCTCTGTCTCTGTCTCTGTCTCTCTCTCTCTCTCTCTCTCTCTCTCTCTCTCTCTCTCTCTCTCTCTCTCTCACACACACACACACACACACACACACACACGCATGCACGCTCTGACCTGGGGGCCATGCTCTGCACACAGCATATGCTTAAGGAGGGTGTTTTGAACAGGGGCTCCCTCCTGGCCTGGTGCCCAGTGGTCCTCTGGAGGCGTGTGGATCTGGATTCTTTGCACAGTGTTGTCGTCGCAGGCATTGTCCTCGAGGGTCCACTTACTCCCCTCTGCATCAGTTCTGACAGTTTTCCCAGTGCCTCTGGCTCTTTCCTTTTCACCGTTTCTTAGAGCGTAATGGTTCCATAACATTCCTGTGCCGTGACTTTTGTGTCATCCTCCAATTGTTGCTCACCCCCTCCGTTTCCAGCTCTTTGCTATAATAAAAAGAGCTGCTATAAATCTTTTTATGTGGGCCCTTTTCCTCTCTCTTTGATCTTCCCTGGCTTGCGAGTAGTATCTTTGGCTTCAAACAGTGCGGCGCCCACAAGTTATTGACTTCGGGGCAGGGTTCCAAGCTGTTTTTCTGAATGACTGGACCAGTTCGCCACTCCACCAAGAGTGCGCTGTGTGCCCGATCTCCCCGCAGCATTAGGCATTTGTCTCTTTTGTCAACTTTACCGATCTGACAGATGTGTGGTGGAACCTCAGAGCTGCTTTAATTTGTGTTTCTCTGATTATTAGTACTTCTGAGCATTTTTAAATCAGTCAATAAACATTTGTTAAGCACCTACTACGTGCCAGGCATGGTGACAGTCCCTGCCCTCAAGGAGGTTACAATCTAATGGGAAAGACAACATGAGACGAATCTACACAAAGCAAGCTCTAGACAGGATAAACAGGAGGTGACCAACAGGCGAGGCATTAGAATTCAGAGGGGCTGGGGAAGCTTCCTGCAGGGGCGGGACTGAAAGGAAGCCAGACAGCTCGGGGGCCTGAGCTGCTTCTATCCTCACCAGTCCAGCTCCCCTTGGATCCAATTGTTTGATGCCCCGCTCCTCCTTACGGTCCCCGGTACGTCGCCTTCCCTCTCGCTCGTCCTATGTGGACTCCAGAGAGCAGCTTGCGGTAGAGACGGGGTACCGACCTCCGCTCCGCAAGATCTGGGTTCAGATCCAGCCATTCACATTTACTAACCGGGACCAAGGTCAAAGAAGTCCTCAGATGCTGAGAGGGACTTGGGAAACCATCCCATCCACACCCCAGGTTTACAGATGGGGCCCTGAAGAAGGCCTGGGCCCCTGGGCACAGAGCGATGCAATGGAAAAACCAGATTCCAATCCAGAGCTCGGCTCCAGCCCAGGGAAAACTAGAACAGCGGGAGGACCGTGGACAAGGAGGAGGGGGTCCTAACTGGACACAAATGGAGATTCACAGAACAAAGAGGCTGCAGCGATAATTACAAATGTTATCGGAGATACCCGCAGCTGATGCCCCCTCTGCGATTGAAGCCCCCACCCCACCCTCATAAGGCTTAGTGTGAGCAGGGTCAGCCCCGGGGAGGGCAGGGGGATCTCAGAGAGGCCCTGGGATTCAGTCACTTACACATGGAGCAGCTCCCAAATGCCTACCACATATCAGGGGGCCATGCACTACCCTGGGGATGCAAAGACAGCAGCAAGCTGGTTTCTGTCCTCAAGGACCTCACCCTGCACAGGGGATGAACACAGGGAAAGATAGGTGAAGTGCACTTGGAGCAAATGCAAACCAATTCAGAGGGAAAGAACAATGGCAAACACCTGAGGGAACAGCTAAGGCCTGATTTGGGAGGAAGTGTTGGGGCCGAGCATGAAAACGTGCTTGGGATCTAAAGACAGAGAGGAAGAGAGAGGACCTTCAGGCAAGGGGCCCAGCCTATGCAAAGACTGGAGGCGGGAAATGAGACGGAGTCAAAGGGAACCCGATGGCCACTCGGGGGGGGGGGGCTGCGGAGGGTGTGAGGAGGAGCCACGTGTGCTGAGGATGCAGAGGTAAGATGCAGCCCGAGGGGAAGGGCTTTGAATGCCAAACAGGGGGTTGTACTCGGTCCTTGGGCAATGGGGAGTTGCTAAAGTTTCTTGGTCAGGAGAATGGAGTGACATTTTCAGAATTACACTAGAAGGGTTTCACTTCAGCGGCTGTCTAGAGCGCAGAGTAGAGAAATGAGCAGCTAGGAGACGGCCAAAACAGGCTCGGAGAGCGCCAAGTACTTGGCTGTAGGTGGGGGGGGGAGGGGGAGGGAGACAGGGGAAACACGGGCAGCTGAGAATGTCAAGACAGCAAGTGTTTATTAGGCACCTACTGTGTGCAAGGCACTGGGATGCAAAGAAAGGCAAACTCTGTCCCTGCCCGCAAGAAATATACATTCTAACCTGGAGACGACTTGGGAACGGGTGTCATAAACAAGATACAGACAGGAGAAAGTGGGGATCCCCTGGGGGAAGGCACAAAGATCAGGGCAGCCATGAAAGGCTTCTGGTAGAAAGTAAGATTTTAGCTGAAACTCGGATGGGAAACTGAGGCCCAGGATGGAGAAGGGGCCTGCTGAGGCCACCTCAGCAGCAGTTGGCATCTGGAGGGGGGGCGGGGAGCTGGGAGTCAGAGCGGCCACGCTCCTCTCGGTGCTCCCGTAGGTTACAGGTGCGGGCCTGGGTCATGCCCTGAAGAGGAGAGAGGCAGCCCGGTCAAAGCCAGGACACTCACCCCCCTTCCTAGCTGCCCCATCCAGCCCCCAGGGGAACATCTCCTTCCTGGAGGCTTTACTGGTCTGGCCCCCACCACCCCTCACCGCCAGCTGGGCAGCCCCAGGCACACCTGTCCTTCTGTTGACATAAATCCCTTCTCGAATAGAACTAATCGGGGAGCTTTGATAAGTCTGCCAGGGCCCCCAGAGGCGGCCCTTTTCTAGCCTGGGGAGCTGAACAAACACCATATTGTCCCCACTGGGGCGGCCAGCTTGTTAATGGTTAAACTGAGCTGGGAGGGGGCAGCCTAGGGAGAATGGGGGGGAAGCTGGGGGAGGGGTGGGGCCTCTCCTGAAGCCTCTGCCAGGCACTGGATGGCCCAGATGCCCAGACGCTGGGGCAGCTTCCCCCCAAAAAGTGGGCAGGACCTTCTCCTCACTCATCCATTCAAGAACTCACCTGGACCTCCTTTGTTCACCTGTTTACGCCTTCTTCCTTGCTTTATTCATTCATTCTCTCATTCACTCATTTGGTCTGTCATTGATTCACTGGGCATGCATTCATTCACTTATTGAATTCTCCATCCTTTCACTCACTCATTCATCAGCTCACTTAATCACTCATTTCATTCATTCACTCACTACCTCATTCATTAATTCAACAAGTCAGAACCTCCAGTGTCTGAGTGTTGTTCCAGAGGGTGGAGGAAACGAAGTAGAGGGGACAGGCAGAAGAACATTGAGCAGGGAACTTAGAGTGTGGACAGAGATGGGATGCACACACACACACACACACACACACACACACACACACACTAGCAGCTACTGCTTATAAACATTTTTGGCTTTGAAATGCTCTGCATCTCTTCCCCATCTCATTCAAGCTTGGAGCCAGTCTCCAAGGTGGGCTGGAGATAGACAGTGATTGCCCTCTCTTCTTCCTCTTCTGCCTCCCTCTTCTTCTCCCTCAGCACTCCTTGCCCCACCCAGCCCCCAACCTTGCTGTTCTTGGGGGTGGGGACCCAAGAGGTTCTCTCAGTGTCTTCCCTCATTCACCCCCCCTCCCAAAGGCTCCAGCAAAGCTGTGAACACCAAGGTCCAGAGGCCCCTTGACCTTGACCTTGACTATCTCATCCACAGCATCTGAAAAGCCAGATTACTATAAAGGAGACAAGCCTCTACCTCTCCCTGTCTCTCTGTCTCTCTGTCTCCCTGTCTCCCTGTCTCCCTGTCTCTCTGCCTCTCTGTCTCCCTGTCTTCCTGTCTCTCTGTCTCTCTCTCCCTCCCTCCCCCCCTCATTCTCTTTCCCTCTTCTTCCCTCTCTCCCTCCTTTCTGTCCTTCCTTTTTTATTCATTCATTCATTCATTCATTCATTCATTCCATTTTCCTTACTTTATTCCCTCCTTCCTTTCTTCTTTCCGTCCCTCCCTTCCTCTTTCCTTTCTCCTTCCCTCCTTCCTCCTTCCCTCCTTCCCTCTCTTTCTTCCTTGCTTCCTTTGGCAAGAGTAAACAAGAAACACTCAGGAGTCCCACAACCAGGGTTCTGGCCACAGTTACGCTATCAGTCAGAGGTAAGACCTTGGTCCTGAAGTGGAGGGTAACCTCCCTCTCTCCCTCCCATGATTTTTCGGTATCCTTTCTAGGCATCCCCATCTTTCCCACAGGAGTGAGTCACTAAGCCCTCTTCTAGGCCTCTTTCCTCCTCTAACTAGTCTCCTCGACTAGAAGTGGTAATGAACCTGATGTGATGGTGAGGGGTGAAGAGACAAAGACCCTGGCCTGCCTGAAGTGGGACAGTGGGAGATAATGATAGAGAGAAAGGTCATTGGAGCTTCTAATGATGAACTGGGGAGTACACACACACACATACACACACATACACACACAAACGCTCACGGATGTGCTTGTGAACACGCACACACGGGACACCCTGAAGGCTGGGGTTGCAGGCAGAGGCAGGGAAAGACAGCTGAGTGTGGACAAGCTTCCAGGTGAGGGAGGAAGGAGCAGTCTCCCCCACCCCCACACCCCCTCCACACTTCAAAGGCCGGGTGGAGGTTGTGGGGGATTAAGGTGCAAAGACAGTAACCAGCCTCGGGCTGACTCAGCTCCACTCTGGGAGTTGCCGGGGTCCACACCCCGAAGTCTGCTGCTCCTCTACACGAAGACCTGGAGCAGCACCTTCCACTTGGAGCCCAGTGCTGAGAGACCCCTATTCTGGGCTGGGAGCAAGAACACACAACCATCCCTGGGAGGGAAGAATGATGAACCCAGCCGGGGGTCTAGGTTCGAATCAGCCAGAGGAGCATGCAGACAAGCCCCTATTTGGGCCTGCAGTTCCCCATGGGGAGGATGAGGCTGCAGCCAGCTCTAGCATCCTGGGTGCTGCCCCTCAACCACAGGGGCAGCCTAGGGTCCTCTGCCCATGTCACGGCCACCCTTTCCTGCCCCAGCCCCAGGAGCCACCTCCCTTCTCTGTCTGTTTGAAGAATGTTGGCACTGAAGGCCTCTGCCCTTCTTCCTCACCCCATTCAGCTTGTCTCCAAAGTGGGCTGGAGGACCCTGGGAGGTTCCCTTCGCCTCTTTTTTCCTCCCCTCCCCTGACACTGCTCCCTTTCCCAGCCTACTGAGGGGCTCCTGTCCTCGGCCCAGAGTGAGGGTCAGGCATGAGGCTCTGAGAGCAGGCTATGCAGCAGACTGGAGAAGGGGGAACTGACTTGGGAATCAGAAGCCAGTCCAGGAGCTAAAGGCATAGCCCAAGACCACATGGGAAGGTCTGGGGCCTGCCCCTGCCCTGTCCTAGTCAACCCCATCAGAGACCAGGGAGCTGAGGGAGGGGCAGGGAGGGGAGGAGGTGGACAGCCCAGGCGGCCAGGGCTTAGGGGAGAGCCCAGGGTGGAGAGTGGGACCCAGCCCCTGCCTCAGTTTCCTCCAGTGTAAAATAAGGGAGTTGGAGCACCTAGCTCCAGATCTACGGTCCTCATTCCTTCAGGAGAAAGGTAGGGTGTGAGCCAGCTGCCCAGGGACGAGCAACCCTGAGGAGACGCCCCAAAGAACGGTGACCTGAACCTGGCCTAAGGAAACCTCTCTGCAAAGAGGAGTAGGGGGGCATCCCTCAGGTTTCCTGGGTGCTTATCCAGGTGGGAGGAGGTCCTGGAGGAAGAGGAGGAGGGAAGAGGAGAGGGAGAAGAGAAGGGGAGGAGGAGAAAGGGGAAGGGGGGAGGAGGAGAGAGGGGGAAGGGGAGAAGGAAGGGACAAGGGAGGGGGAGAAAGGGGAAGGAGGAGGAGGAGGGGGAGGGGGAAAAGAGGATGGGGGAGCAGGAGGGGACAAGGGAGGGGGAGGGGGGAGAGCGGGGGGAAGGGGGAGAAGGAGGGGGAAAAGGAGGGGGAGGAAGGCTACAAAGCCAAGTCCCACTCGTCCAGCAGCCCCCTCAGTCAGCCCATGCAATGGGAGAGGTCAGAGCTAGAAGGAAAGGTGGTCACTGAGTCCAGCCCCCTCAAAGAAGAGAGGGGGCTCCCTAACCAGGGAGGTGGAGAGGGGTCAGTGGGCAGAGACTCAAGGCCCCACCCCTGGAGCCCTTAAAATGCCTCCCCTCCTTCCCCTCCCCTTCCCCTCCACAGGGCCAAGGAGGCTGAGTGGGGCAGAGGCAGCAGGAGCTTGGGGCTAATGCTAAAAAGCTGGTGGTGCTAACCCTGGTCTCAGGTGAAGGGCAGGCAGGCAAGGGTAGACCCCTCTCCAGGCCCAGGCCCTCTCTCCACTCCCAGGGGATGCTGGGGATCTCCTACTGATAATTTTCTGTGTAACTTTGGTTGAGCTATATTCTGTCTCCGGACCTCATTTTCCTCATCTGTATAATGGTCTCCCAGATCCTCACTGAACAGATAAGGGGCAATGTGGTAAATTAGACTGGGCCCTGGGCCTGAAGTCAGGAGGACCTGAGTTCAAATCCAGCCTCAGCCACTCACTGGCTGTGTGACCCTAGGCAAGTCCATTCATTGTTTTCTGCCTCAGTTTCCCCATTTGTTAAAAAGAGAGTTGATGTTGTTAGTCTCTGAGTTCCCTTTCAGCCCCAAGTCTGAGGTCCTGTCCATGCCTGGGCTGTGGGGAGGATGCCTCGAGCTTCGACAGCCTGGGGTCTGATTAGGGGATCACTGTGCCCCCAAACCTCACCAGGCCTGTCCTCAGGGTGGCTGCTGAGGCCCCTTCTGGGACAAGGTGCAAAGTCACTGGCATGGCATTCAAGGCCATCCAGGTCCCAGGCACTATCTACCTTTCCAACAACTCCTCTTCATACTCTATGCTCTGGGCTGCACCCCATCTCTGGCCTCCCTCCCTCCTCATCTTCACTCCCCTGAGTGCTGGTCATCGGTCCTTCAAGGCCCAGCTCAGGCCACCTCTCTCCAGCAGCCTTCTCTGAGCTCCCAGCGGTCAGCGTCCTCTTCCTGCATAGCAGTGGAGCTGCCCCTTCCTCCCAAGTAGAACAGAAGTTGCTTGAGGGCAAAATTCCTTTGTTTCTGCCTGTGTCTGTGCCTGGGCCCTGGCAGACAGGGCAGAGTGAGAGCCGGCCAGGAGCCCAGGAGCATGCAGGTTGGGAGCCTGGGACACTGGGGCTGGTTTTGTCCTCCTGGAAGGGTATGGATTGCATTGGGAGCCAGCAGACCTGAGTTCAAATTCTGTGTGAACTTTTCCCTAAGTTTCATTTTTCTTACCTCAGGGATGGAGACAATGGCTCTGATGTGCCCTCTTTCCCCAGGGAATGAGCCCTGTGGAGAGGCCTGGAGGAAGTGGGGGATCCCCATGGAGCTCCCTTCATCCCTACTGCCCAAGGGGCCCAGGGAGCAGGAGTGGGGGCCTCTGCTTGTGGGCACGTGGATCTATGTGTCTGTCTAAAACATCCCTGTAATCTGTGCTCTGTTGTGTCTGGTGTCTTGGGTGTGTCTTGGAGGCCCTAGTGGCTGGGGGTGTCTTAGCCCAGGGGCAAGGGGCTAATGGCTGGTGTTTAGGGACCCCCCACCCCTCCCTGAGGGAGGAGCCCGGGGGCTGGCTGGCCCCAGCCTGTCCCTGCTGCTTCCCTGATCCTGCTTCAGGGGTATGCACACATGTGAGGTGAGGGGCCCTCCTGCCCTGTCCCAGCAAGAGCCCAGCCCCAGGGGCAGGAGGAGAAAGGATGGGGCTGGAGCAGGAGTAGGAAGGGAGGATGGGCAGCCGGGGCTGTTCAAAGGCAGTGAAGCAGAAACTGTAGACAAGTGGAACCCGAGGCCAGGCCTGGGCGCAGCCGGCAAGGCCAGCTTCTGAATGGGTCCAACCTGATCCTGACTAGGCAGGGGGAGGGAGGAGAGGAAGGATGGGGAGAGAACATGGCAGGGCTGGGGCAGCAGGCTAGGTCCAGAGCACCCAGCTGAGGAAGAGGATGGGGAAGGGGGGCATCCACCCACAGGGGCTAGACAACCAGGTGCAAGTGACTGGGGAGAGGGTGAGTGAGAAGCAAAACAGAGAAAAAGAGGGGAAAGGGGGAAGGGGAGGAAGGCAGAGAGAGCTAGAGTCAGAGACAGGGGCAGAGAGACCAGGTTGGGGGACAAGGAGCTTGGGTACAGGTAGGAGGGATCTCAGCTGGCCGATGCCTGAGGCCAGGAGCCAGGGCCTCTCCCTCTTCTCCCCCCTCTCCCCACGGCAAAGCCAAGACCAGGGATGGGCACCCAGAACTTGGGGGAGGGGGAGAAGGGCTGCCCAAGTGAGGGGTCTGTGATGGAGGGGGGATCTATGTTAGCCTCACAGAACTAGGGCAGCAGAGCTGGAAGGAAGCTTAGAGACAACTGAGTCTAGACCCCCTCATTTTGCAGATGGATAGACTGAAGACTTGGCATACAGAAAATGTATTAGAGCTAGGAGATGCCTTAGAGAACACCTCATTGAATCCTACACACACACACACACCCCTTATAGAGATGGGTAAACTGAGGACTTGGCATACAGAAAGTGTATTAGAGCTAAGAGATCCCTTAGAGAACATCTCTTTGAATCCTACCCCCCATTATACAGATGGGAAACAGGTCGAGATACATGAGGGACTTGGCCATTTGACCGCTGATGAAGGACAGGCCATGTGATCTGTACCACCCCTCAAGACCCTAGCCTAGAGAAAAAGGCCAATGTCTCCCCAAATCATCATCACAGCTCTCAGCTGACCCCTGCCTCAGCCTCCTCTCGGCAGGAGATGACAGCTTCTGCCTCAAGAAGATGCCTTCTGACCTGGATAAAGGGAGGGGCTGCGTGAGCTCCCTGCCAGCCCCTCACCCCAAGGATGGAGGGCCAGCTCGCCCAGGGAGCACCTGCCAGTGCCCCCCCACCCCTGTCCTTCCTGCCCACGAGGGCTCCTCGATGTCCCATCCCCTGCTGCCGGCTTGCATCGAGCTGTTGGCGCTTTGGAAGATGGAGTTTTCTTTTCAGAACTATATGCTCTCCCATCCCTCCCGCCCCCTTCCAGACTGTTAGCACTTTTCATGGAAAATTCATCATAAAAACAAAACTTAAAGCCACAAGCCAGCCTTTCCTTGTTTGCATTTTCACGTCCTTTATGTTTAGACCCCCTCCATTTATCCAATGTCACCCAGACAGTCCAGGCCCCCAGCAAGTCAGGGCTCCTCACTGGCCCCTCTGCCTGCCCACTGTCTCTGATAGTGTGGAGTTGAGATATCACCAGGCAGGCAGGAAGGGGCAGAGCAGATTCCGAATCCAGCCCTTTCCTCTGCCCTGTGCTGTCTCCCAATGGCTGGTCAGGTCCAAGGGTGAAAGTGAAGAAGGCTAGCCATAGATGGAGTATCCCCTGGAAGGTGGGGGTGAAGGTGGTTGGAACTTGCAGAGAAAGACCCCTCCCCAGAAGTGACTGAAGAAGTGGCCACCTGTCGGACTTCCCTCCCCGCTCCAGACCCCTGGCCCCCTGCTCAAGCAGACTGCCTAGGACAAAGGTCCCCTGTATCAGAAGACCTGGTCAATGAGTCGCCACACGCCCCTACTCCACCGTCCTATCTCTCCCACCCTTGATCTTGCAGCACAGCCGGGAGGAGGGGGAGGAACAGATGGGCACCCCACAAATCCCCTCAGGCCCAATCTCCACACCCATGGTGAAAGGTTCCTGTAATCTTTATGAGGGCTTAAAGATAGGTGTGCTAGGGGTGGGAAGCAGCCATCTGCCCAGGCTCCACTCAGCCGCCCTCTCTTCAGCCTTCTTAGGACATGGCTCATCCACACCAGCTCCTGGAGTGGGTCCAGGCCTTGGGGTTGTCCTGACATCAGAGCAGATGCCCCCCACTTCCATCTGTCCTCAGACCCCTTGGCATAGACCAGAATCCCCAAACCCTAGAATCTGGCGTAAGAATCTGTCCCCTCCAGTCCTCCTAGTCCTCCCCCACCCCTCAGGCCCAAGCAGAGGCTGCCTCCTCCTCTTCCTCCTCCTCTTCCTCCTCCTCCATCACAACAAAGGCCAGAAGACTTCTCTGGTCCCCAGGGATTCTTCTTGCCTCCAGGCCACATATGTCTGGTTTCCTCAACTACTCTTCCGGTGATGTGGCTCCCAAATCATTCCCCACCCTGTTGGCATGCTCTGGGTGCTCAACAGCTCCTCAGAGGCCTTCCTAATCCCTGGCACACAGTCTTTGCAGCTGGGGTCCGACTGGGCCAGAAAAAAGCAGGCTGCTCACCTCCCCATTCCTGGAGGCGGGGTCCATCTAATGCCACCCAACAGCCCATTGGACTTTCTGGATGCCATTCCACGTGGTCGACTCAGACTGAGCTTGTGGCCTACTCAGATCCCCAGATTTTTTTCACAGAAACTGCTTTCTAGATGTTTCTCTAAGACTTGTGACATTGAATTTTCTAGAACAGACATGACCTCGCATTCGGGCTCCTTCATCCACTGTACCAGCTGTCCTGCCCAGGTTCACTCATCAACCCATTTAACAAGCACCATCCAAGCCTTTATCTGAAGGTTGATCCCTTTGGCACTCCACTAGAGAAGCGACTCTCGACTCCCATCAGCTCCGTGGTTTCTGTCCTGGTCATTGTATCAGTGTCCAGTTCAGCCTCTCCAGCCAGTCTGCTCAGCTCTTTGGACTCCAGGCCCCACACTCTAACCACTGCCTCACACTGTCAGGCTCAGGCCTCCACCATCTTCTCCAGCTTCCTCTTACATTCCCTTCCCTCTCCCCCCCTTCTCCACTGCCTTTTGGGGCCCCTGGCAGATTGTGGAGTCCCTCAGCAGCTGAGGTCACTGAGGTCCCTGGAAACACGGGCCCAATTCCCCAGCATCCACCTTCTGGCCCCTCTCAGCCTCCTGTTCGATGTGGGGCCGTGGAGTCTGGGTGAAGTCAGAGGATGCAGCCACCAGTCCTGAGGGCTGCCCACCCACCTGCTGAACAGAGGGCCTTCTTCCTAGAAACCTCCATGCCTGCCCAGGCCTGTCAGGATGCCTGAGAACCCCCCATCAGTGCCCCTTCCCTCCCTAGGCTTCTGCACTTGCCACTTCATCATGCCAAGGGCAAGGACCCAGAGTGCTCCCTGGTCTTTCTAGGCCAGCTCGTCCAGAACAGTGAAAAGCTGAAAGGCCACCTTAGTCTCTGCCCCCACCCCAGTTGGCCCCCCTCCCGTTCTTGCTGCCCCACCCTCTCATTTGCCTATGAGCTGGCAGCTTGGGCCACCCCCGGCATCCCCACCTCCAGCCTCATTGATAGGCATGCAAATTCCCAAACGGAATCCAATTAATATCCAAATGAGGGCTGGGTTCTGAACCTCAAATATTTGTCTCTGATTTGAATGTCCTTTGTGGCCTGGCTTTGGGATCTCCTGGCTGCCCCCCCACACACAAAAAAAGCTCCGGATCCCTGTGGGGTCACTCCTCACTTCTAAATTCTGCCTTTGCTTTTGTTCAGAGCTCTCTATTCTGAAGCCCTTTCCCCTTGGGATCTCGTGAGGTAGTGAGTTCCCCATTACTGGAAGTCTTCAAGTAAAGGCTGAATGACAACTTGTAGGAACACACACATTCATGTGTATAACCCTGTAATATGATGTTGTAACTCCATCATACGTTCACGTGTGTGTGTTTGCAGGTAGCAAGATCAGAAAGGCTTTCGACGGGGCCATGGGTCCACTGGGGAAGCCACCGTTAATGGTGGAGCTCCTGGCACGGGGACCAGGGCCAGGGAAGGCATTGGGGGAGGGGAGGGGTCACGGCCCAGCTCCTGGGCCTTGGAGTCAGACGGGGCGGCCTGGGGGCATCCTGCACTCCTCCCATCCTTCTGCCTCTTCCCCTGCTCTGAGTCCAGTGGGCAAAATGGCACTCCCACATCCCCCCTCCCCCATGCATGAGCTTGTCACCCAAAGACAGCTCTGGACTTGGGATGGCAGCCATACACATATGTGTGTGCGTGTCCATATATTATGACCCAGCTACATTATGAATGTGTGAATATGTAACCCCAGTTACATGCCTCTGTCTTGTGTATGTATGTACCAAGAGACCCTGGCTACACCCGCATGTGTATATGCACATGTATGTGTTCTACCCCATTATACTTGTGTACACTGTGGCTCTAGCTAGCCATGCAGGTGTCGTGTACATGTATGTGCTGTGAAACCCTCACACACTACATGTGTGTATGCACCTGGGTTCATGTTCAACCCCTAGTACATGTGTGTACACTGTGACCCTAGTGAGACATGAGTGTGTCTTGTGTATGTATGCGTGTATTCTACAATACATACTGCGGCTTTTGTGCATTTGTCATGTGCCCTTAGATACCCGTGTAGGCATGTTTGTGTGTATGCATGGTCGTTCAAGCCATGTGTGAATTACAGAGGTATGAATTTATGGATGTATGGTCAGCTTAGCCACACATGCATGTGTGCACACATCTCTGATACATGTGGGGAGTACATGTTGCATGTGGGTGTATACATGATTATATGGGCAGCCCTGGCTATTGATGTGTGTGAGTATGCGTGTCTGTGTAACTAACCCCAGCTACCTCCGCAGGTGGAGTCTGGCCATGCCACAACACGGCATGCTGGACAAGCTGTCTGAGCTCTGGCCAGAGAGCCACCGAAGGGCCCTGCCGGGGCGGGGGGCACCCCCTGAATAGCTGCCTCTTCCCTGGGTGGGCCAGGCTGCTCCCTGCAGGGAACCGGGGCCGCTGGGGGCAAAGCCAGGTTCAGATTCATCCCAAGGGCCCTGCAGCATTCAGGGGCTGTGGCTGATCCATTGGTCCCATTAATCACCAGCTGGCAGCTGCGGGTAGAGGTGGACAACAGGGCCCCTCAGGAGGCTCCAGAGCAGCCGTGGGGACCTTGGGGGGAGGGAAGGGGACAGACAGAAGGGCACGTGGCTCTGTGCCCTGCACCTGCAGGGGGAGGGGTGTTGGCAGCGAGGGTTCCTCTCCCCCTCCCTCCTCCTCCTCAGCTCTGGCCCAGTCCTTCTCTCCCAGCTCCCTTCCTCCCCAGATTCACCTCTACCTCCAATAGCAGCCCTTTGAAGGATGGCTGGTTCTGAGAGGTCCACTCCCCTGAGCCACCCAGAACAAGCCCTGGCTACCTGGGCTACCCAGCCCTTCTTGGTTCCCCCCTCAGAGGCTGGGAACCAAAGAAGATTCAAGGGTCTGAGTGGAACACTGAAAACAAAGGGGGTGAGCTGGGGTCAGAGGAATCCAAAGCTTGACTAAGCAGACCCCAGACCAACTCCACTGCCCACTGTGTGGACAACATCAGAAGATAAGAATGGCCCAGAAAGTTTACAAAGCATTTCTGTACAAGCACCTTGTAATGGAGGCGATGCAAGGATCCCTATTTTATGGATGAGGAAACTGAGTGGGGAGGGTGGGGCAGGGGAAGGGGACTTGCCTGAGGTAACACAACTAGCCAGTGCTGGAGGCAGGCCTCTGACCAGCTCTCTCGATTCCAGAGTGAATCCCAGGCCATCTCAGTGTTTGGCCCTGGTGACGGGTGAGTGTGGATGCCTGTGAGGCCCCAGCCTGGCAGACCTGAGCTGAGCATTCAGGCCTGCTGGGGCCCCTCGCTGGGCTGCTGAGATGCTGTCCCCAGAGTCCTGGGGAAGAGGAATCAGCCCTGTTCTGCTCAAGCCGGGGGCAGAGTCGGGAGCATCCTTTGTCTGTGCCCCGTCTGCCTGAGTCACAACCACGTTCTTGGTGGCCGAGCTGGGGGGACTCACTCCCAGCAGGGTGGTCAGCCAGAGCCACTGTGCCCCTCAGCTCCCACCTGACACAGTGAGGGGAGGGGTGAGATGACCAGAAGGCCTCACCAATCTTCAATCCCCGCCTCTCTGGGCTCTGCTGTCAGACAGCTCCAGCTGTCTGGGGTTGGGAGCTCGTTCCTGGGGTCCCCCCTCTTCTCCAGTGCATCCCCATGTAGCTGCACCTCATGGGCAGTGTCCTTGCCGACAGTCCTCAGCGGTGCCTTCACGCCTCTGAGATCTGGGACGAGCTCCTCTGTGCTTGGCTATCGATTGGGCAGCCTGATGTTTGTGAGGGAAGAGCCATCAGCTTCTGAGGTCTCTCGGCAGACTTCTGGGACGGGCCATAGACCGTCAGATTGTCATTACAGAGAAGCCCCAAGATTGATGTCAGCCTCGGGCAGTTGAGAGGCACCTTGTGCTTGTAGATTTAGACCTGGAGGATCTGAGAGGCCTCTGCTCAGTGCTCGGGTGACATACTCTGCCTGGGAATCGAGGCCTCTTCTGGCTGTCTTTGGGGCTAAAGGCTCTCTTGGCACACAGGTTACACTCCCTTGAGGACAGATAGGTCTAGACATGGGAAAGGCATTCCCTGGTCCCAGACTGGCCCTCCTGAGCCCTTCCCCTACTCTATGGTGTTACCTGAGGCCTCTCCCTTTGTCCCTCTCCCCAGGAAAACCTCTGACCTCATCACTCCTCCTGTCAGCCCATGGGATACCCCTTCCCCCTCCCCACCAGAGGCTCTCTAAGCCAAGCTCCACTGTCCTCTGGAAAGGGCTCTTCAGGGGTGGGGAACCTGTGTGTGGCCTTCTAGGTCCTCAAGTGATGCCACTAGTTCCCCACCTCTAGGTCCTTCCCCTGGGGAATCAGGGTTAAGGGTAGAGGTCAGGTGGGGGTGGGATTGAAGACAGGCTGTAAGGAAGAGAGGGGATCCCCAAACACAAACATCACCTACTTCCTGAGCCCCCAGAAACCCCGGGGGTTTCCTCTTCTCCTTGGGAAAGTTCAAAGTATCTGGTACTGCCAGGAGTGACCGGTCAGGACCTCACTCCACCCTCCTGCGGGCGCCTGCCCCGCCACCACACACAGGCTGGTGCCCAGCCACATGCACTCCTGCCTCCCTGCCCAGCTGGGCTTTCCTCCCACTGATTCGTTCCGTCAGACCCTCCACACAGACCCTCTCCACAAGGCCTAGAGCTCTGGGAGGCCTCTGGCCTGACCTCTTTATTGTAAGAGGAAGAACAAGGACAGATGGGGAGGAAACTGAGGCCCAGGGAGTGGGGCACCTGCCCACAATCAGAAGGAAAACCAGAATTTGACTCAGCCTGGCTACAGTCAATATCCTCTCTGAGACAGCAGCCTGAGGGTTCTTCCCCAATCAGAAGAACAGGAGGGAAAAAACCAAGGAGAATCCAGGACTCAGTGTCCCCTACCCCATTGTGTGGATGGCATCAAGGCCCAGCACGCCACAAGGCCATAGTCAGCCCCCCAAAGGCAGTCAGCCTCGCCATCCACGCTAGGACAACCCAGTGAGTGCATGAGGATTTGTCTGGACCAGGAGGCACAGCTGGGGGGGTGGGGAGTGCTGGCCCACAGAGGGGTCTGTGAGCATGTGGGCCAAAGCAGGCACGGTGATGGGCATTGGCCGGGCCAGAGGGGAGCAGAGAGAGAAGGGCAGGCAGTGCCACCCGCAATCCCAAGCTGCTCCACTCCCATTAGGCAGAATGTGGCAAGCCCACAATCTCCAGTGAGGGGCCCAGAGGAGAGAAGGGGGAAGGGCTCTGTGCCATCTGCATGTTGTAAAAGCTACTGCCCCCAGAAACCCCAGCCTCCAGGACAAGCCAGAAAGCACCTCAGAGGCCAACCAGGTTCATCCCACACTGGACTGTGACTGCCCCCGAAACAAGCCGTCCACTCCAGCACAACCAGTGCAGGCCTTTGTCTCCTCCTGCCTGGACCCCGGCAACGTCCCACAGACTGCCTGGACACTGTCCCTTCCCCTTCCAGTCTCCATGCAGCTGCCAGGGAGATCTTTGTAAAGTGTAGTCTGACCAGGTCACTCTCCTGCTGTGTAAATGCCCATGGCTGCCCATTACGTCCAAGATAAGAGCCTTGGAGAAAGTCTTCCTAACACAGACACTTCCTACCTTCGCATTCTTCCAATGCCTGGCACCCCTGGGCTGTGCTCTGCTTGCTTCAAGTCTGTCCCACACTCAGCTGCCAGGTAGCTTCCTTAAGTGAAAATCTGATCACGTCACTACCTGCTCTAGAAACATCACTGGCTGCCAATGACCACTAAGAGTAACAAAATAAATAAATAAGCTCCTCCATTTAGCTTTTAAATCCCTTATAACCCAGTCCCAACCCATGCTTTCAGTCTGTTGTAGTACCTCCAGTGTCTGATGAATAGGTAGCCCATTCCTTACCAAGACCATCCTCTCTACCTGCATACTCTAGTTCCAGCTGATTACCCTTTTTTTTTCCTTTCCTTTCCTTTTTTTTTTTTTTGCTAGGCAATGGGGTTAAGTGACTAGCTCAGGGTCACACAGCTAGTAAGTGTTATGTGTCTGAGGTCGGATTTGAACTCAGGTCCTCCTGAATCCAGGGCCCATGCTCTATCCACTGCACCACCTAGCTGCCCCTGATTGCCCTCTTAATCCTTCTCTCTGTCTCTGCCTCTGTCTCTCTTCTTCAGTATCTCCCATCTACTGATTCCTTCTTTGCTGCTTACAAAGTCTCCTCCATCCTAGAAAACAAACGACCATAGACCAAACAAATGAACCTCACTAGCTCCTACTTCTGAGCTAGACCCCAGGTCACTTTCCTGTCTCTCTGCCCTGTGACAGGAGAGCTTCCGGAAAAGGCATTCTCCAGCTGTTGCCTGGACTCCCTTCTGGAGCCTTTCTGGCATCCAGCCTCCCTCCCCCATCCCTCCACCCCCCACCCCCGCCCCAGCCACCTCTGCCTCCCTCCAAAGGTACCCACAGCTTCCAAGTCGCCAAATCCCTCAGTCTTTCCCAAACACTCATCCTCTCAAGGTCTCTGCAGCCGCTGACCCTTCAATCACTCTCCTCCTGGACGCTCTCTCCTTTCTGGGTTTCCATAGCATTTCTGTCTCCTCTTCTCTTCCCTGATGTCATCCCTGCTCAGGAGAGGCAACCTATGCTAGTAGATAGAGGTTCCTCTGTTTCACACTGTTGTGTGACCTTGGGCAAAGTGTAGCCCCTCAGTGTCCCCAGGTAACTAAGTCATTAAGTTATAGAGATGCCCATCTACCCTGGTAAACTGGGCAATTCCACACAGAAGCTCCCTACTGATAAAATCACAGGTCCTGTCAAAATGAAGGGAAACCAGAACTTGTGGGTGTCTTGGGGCTCTGTCCCGGAATCCTCTTCTCTCTCTACACAACTGCTTTGTGACCTTGTTGGCTCCCAAGTGTTCAGTGATCATTTCTGTGAAGATATCCCAAGATCTCGAGATTATGTAACCCCCCAACTCAATCAATTCTAGTGGATTCCAAATACTTTTAGCTTTAAATATAAGCCCTTCTAGGGCTGGATCTGGAGATTTGAGAGTCACTCCCACCTCTTAGAAATCCCTGGTGATCTCCAAAGCTCATCCCACATGCATGAAGCCACCCCTCCCATCATCTTTTATTTAGTTTGCATGTAGTTATATGTGCTCATGCTCTTGCCTCCAATAGAGAATTCCTTCGAAGAAGGGACAGTTTCATTTCTGTCTTTGCATCCTCATCACTTAATATAGTACATAACACCTAGTAGGTGCTTAATAAAGGCTTACTGGTAGACTAGTTGATGGAATAATTTCTTTTTAAAAATTATTCCTCTATTTTTAACATTCATTTTTTAAAATTTTGAGTTCCAAATTCTCTCTCTCTCTCTGCAGCCCTTCCCCAACCATTGAGAAGGCAAGGGGTACGATATCAATTGTGTATGTGAATTCATGTGTTAGCCATGTTGGGGGAGAGGAAGCAAGAAAATAAAAAAGGTGGAGAATGTTTGTTTCAATAAGCTGCGCTCAGAGTTCATCAGTTCTCTCTCTGGAGGTAAAGAGCCTCAGGTCATTGTATTTATCAGAGCAGCTAGGTCTTTCAAGTTTGATTATTGTTACAATGTTGCTGTGAGTATAAACAGTGTTCTCCTGGTTCTGCTCATTTCACTTTACATCAGTTCATGTAAGTCTTACCAGGCTTCTCTGAAACCATCCACCTCACCATTCATGATAGCACAATAGTACTCCATCACATTCATATGCCAGAACTTGTCCAGCCATTCTCCCATTGATGGACCTCTCCTCCATGATGGAAACATTTGTTAAGCATCCACAATGTGCCAGTGGTCACTAGGCAGTGGTCACACAAAGGAAAAATGAGACCATTCCTACCCTCAAGGAGCTTCCATTTGACTGGGGAATAGGACATACAAAACACAAAATAATATACAAGTAAATCTAAGAGCTCATTTGAGGAGAGAGCACCAACACCTGCAGAACAGCTGAGATGAGCCTTGAGGGAAGCCAGGACTGATTGGGGGTGGGGAGCACCTCCTGGGGATGGGGCAGGAAATGGAATTTGGAATTCCAGGAGGAAAATGTAGGCCAGTTTGCCTGGAAATTAGAGTGTATGAAGGCAAGTTTCATGAAGGAGACTTGAAAGGCAGGCAGCACCCCGGACTTTAAATGAGCAGCTGAGAAGTTTGTATTGTGTCCTAGATAAAGCTCTTGTGGGCTCTCGAGCAAGGATGGGATGTGGTCAGACTTTTGCTTTTGGAAGATAGGCCCAATTATGAGGTCATTACAGTAATCCATGGAAGAAGAGGCGAGGGCCTGACCTGCAGAGGTGGCTGTGTGGAAGGGAGAGATGTGGGGAGAGAAGAGAGAGATGGAAGTAGGAACATGGGAAGAGGAACTTGGCAGCTGATCGGTTAGGAGAGATGAAGGACAGGGAAGAGTTAGGGGGATACCAAGGGTGCAGAGCTGAGTAACCAAAGGATAGCGATGCCCTCAGAGAAAGTGGGGAAGTTAGGAGGAACGGTAGGGTTAGGGGAAAAGATGATGACGTGTTCTGCACATGCTCAGTTTAAGATGGCAATGAGACAGGACATCCAGATGTAGCTGTCCACCAAAGAGCTGGTGCTGCCAGACCATCAGGAGAGAGATGGGCTAGAGATACGGGTTTGGGAGTCGTAGAGATGATAACTGAACTAATGAGAGCTGATAACACGGTCCCTGACAGGAGGAAGGGGAAGAAAGGAGAGGGAAGGGAAGGGGAGGGAAGGAGAAAGAAGGGGAGGGAAGGGAAGAGGAGGAAAGAGGAAGGGAAAGGGAGAGGAGGGGAAGGGAGAGGAAGGGAAGGAAGAGGGGAAGGGGAGGGGAGGGGAGGGGAGGAGAGGGGAGAGGAGGGGAGGAGACGGAAGTGTTTCTTCAGGTCAGAGCCTTAGAAAATACTCATGCTCTGGCTCAGTCTTGAGCTTCTCCCTGTGATTCCTTCAACCATCAAGAGTCAGCTGAAGGAGTATCTCCGTCACTAAGCTTTCCTTGATCAGTAAGCACTCAGTGACCTCAGAATTATCTGAACTCAAGAGCATAATTTTTCTGTGTAATTTATTTTAAAGAAACAATGACCATCTCTTCTGGGACACGGTCACCATCTTAGCACGGGTTCCCACCATGGACCACTGCGACAGCCTGTGGTGATCTCTGGGCTCTGTTCTGCCCTTTCCCTGCCTGTCCCCATGCCTGGAAGGATCTCCCTCCTCTTCTCCTGGCTTCTCTGTTTCCCTTCAAGACTCAGTTCAAACCCTGATTTCTGCAGGAGACAATTCTTGACTCTCTCCTCTTCCCACCTCGCATTCCCTCTCACTGACTCTGCATAGATCTTGGGTGTATGTGCCCCTCCCAATGAGCTCCTTGTAGGAAGGGACTTTTTGTATCCCCAGAGGTCAACACAGTGCCTGGCACATGGTAAGAACTTGTTCATTCTTGATCAGCATTCTCAAGAAAAGGAACGCATGGAATAAAACTCGGTAATACCTGGACTGTTTCTCCTTTGATTTTTGAAGAGAGAATTCAGCTGAAGGAACCAAGGATGTTTAACCTGGAGAAGAGTTCCAGGGGTCATGCCTGGCAGCTGTCTTTAAATATCTGAAGGACTGTCATAAAGGAGAGATAAGCCTTGCTCTCCTTCGTCCCAGAAAGCAGAACAAGAATCAGCGTGTGTGTGTGTGTGTGTGTGTGTGTGTGTGTGTGTGTGTGTGTGTGTGTAGGCGTGTGGGTGTTTGCAAAGAGGCCAATTGAGGCTGGTGGTCAGGAAGAACTTCAAAGCAATGAAAGTTATCCCAGTGTGGAAGGAGCTGCCTCAGGAAGTGGTAGCTTAAAAAAAAGAAGAAGAAGTGGTAGCTTCTCCCCCACTGAAGGAACTGGCTGAATGACCACTTACCCAGGGTGCTTCGTGGGGGATTCTTGCTTAGGTCTGGGGTAAGCTGCCTAGCTATCCTCTGAGTCCTACCCAGCTCTGAGAGTCTGTGATTCTTCAAAGGAACAAAAGGTGTGCACTGTCAGCCTTACCCAGCCAGAGCTGCAGCCTGGGTTGGCGCCGGGTGCCACTTGGCTTTTTAGTCTCTCCTTGGGACACATTGTTCTCCCAATGCCTTCTAACGTCCCCAGCCTCTTCACTGCTTCACAGAAAGGCTTCTCTCCACATTTCAGCAGCTCCTGAGCAGGTGCAGAGCCGGCAGACTGGAGGTGGCAACGGGGCCTGGGGACAAGGGATTTGAGGGGGAAGGAGGAGTGCCCTGGAAGCTTGTTACCTACCACTGTTTTACTTGGAGAAGTCACAGCCTTCATCCTTCTCTGGCTTCTTCTTATTTCTTGTGTTGAGCCTGTCTCATGCAGTCTGTCCTGCTGGGGTCTCTATTCTAAATGTCTTCTCTGTCTTTTGTCTGTCCCTGTCACTTCCCACCTCTAGCCCAGACTTTACCAAGACCAGACACTCCACAAGGCACTATCTTATATATTTTACATTTCAACTCTATTTGCAGCCTAGATTCACCAGGTAACTCCCTCCCCTCAACCACACATACACCTCTCTCTTCCTACCCACCCCCACCAAGACCCACACTTGCCTATCTGAGGAATGGTTCCTGGTAACCATGATGTAAGGCAGCCCTCCCCCTTCTAAATTAGGCAGTGCTTTGGGGTCGTAGGGATCATGGGGCCCCAGGACTTAGAGCTGGCAGGGGCTTCCCTTGTTTCACAGAGGAAGACCTGAGGTAGTTTGGAGGGGGAAGGGACCACCCAGCAACCCCCAGGCACATTTCTGTTTCTAGGCAGGCAGCTTTGCTCTAGGATTTCCAGGTCACTTGGGGGCTCTGTGGGGAGCCGGAGCAGAGCTCGCATGGCTCCCTCCCTTTCCTTCGGGCTGCAATCTTGCCCTGCTGGCTCAGGGACAGTTGTTAGGGCATGTTGTCCTGTTTTATGTAATTTGAGTTTATTTATATTTTGTCAAGGCACCCAGTGGCCCCGGGGCGAGGGTGTCATGTGCCTGTACTGATGGTAGCTCCAAGCTTTACCAGGGCCTGAACAAGAGCTAGAGCAAATGGGAGCTATCACATTGTGCTGGGGTCTCTGGGGCACTGGGGGACTGCCAGGGGAGGGCTCGGGCACTGCCTTTCTCTGCCCCTCCCAGGAAGAGGAAGTCGAATTGAGATTCCTGCTTCAAAGTCCGATGGCTGATGATTCTCTGAAGGCACCCAGCCCAGCTCTTACCAATCCCCCTGTACCAGGCAGGCATCCAGCCTGCCTTTGCAGGCTGCCAGTGCCCAGGTGCTCCTTACCTGCGAAGGTAGCCTGTCCCACGTCTGGAGGCTCCAAGTCTCAGGAAGTTTTCTTGACTTCCCGCCTAAATTCGCTTCTTTGCATCTCCCCCCCACCCCACTGCTCCAGACAAACCTGCTCCACCCCCCCCCCCCCAGTCCTAGAGACCAGCGTTTGCCTCTTCTGCACTGCCTCTCCAGTTTCCTCCACATCAGCACTCGGAGGCCCTGGCTGCCCTCCTGGGCCCTGTCCAGGCCCTTGCTGGCCTTCCTAAACTGTGCAGCCCCCCCCCTCCCCCCCCCCCCCCGGTCTGAGCAGGGCAGAGCATGGAGGGCCCATCCCTCCCTGACCTGGGACACTGGTGTGAAGCCCAGCCCAAGACCATGCCAGCTTCTCTGACCTCCACATCTGCTGTGACTCAGGCTGGGCCTAGGCTGCCCCTCACCCATGGGGGTCTCGCTTCCAAGCCTGTGTCCTAGGCAGCGCATGAGGACAATCACACTGTATTTGTTAGGAATAAATAATAGCAAGAGCTCTCATTTATGGGGCATCTTCAGGGCCTTGAGCCTCCCAACAGCCCTGTGAGGTAGGTGCCATTATGCCCATTTTACAGATGAGGAACCTGAGGCTGAGAGAGAGTAGATGATGAGGCTAGTAAGTTTCCGAAGCAGGATTTGAATTCAGGTCTTGACTCCAAATCCAGCACTCTCCCCTTCAACCACACCTGGTAGGTGTCTCCTAAACTAATGTTGGGGAAAGCATTGGATCAGAATTAAGGTCAGGTGGAAAGTCTTGAATGCTTGTAGAGAAAAATATGATGAAAATCATGCAACAACTTTCATCCCTCTAAGACCCTTTGGGGCTAACAAAATGAAAGTCTTGGGAGGATCTGCTTTAAGAAATAGATAATACCAACAGTTAGCAATGGCTTTGGGCACTTCTAAAGCCTCCTGAGGACTCGAATGCAGTTTGTTTTCTTCAGTAGCTTAAACCTTCCCCTGCAATCTTGTTCACCGGTAGAGTTAGCAAACCCTTTCTTCATAGAAGTACAAAGTCTGGCTTAATCCTTGTCTATGGCCAGCTCTAAATCAATTCGGTCCAAATGAGTTGGGGCTTCCCTGGGGCTGGGATGTCATTCACCACCCTACCTTTCACCTGCATGGCTGGTCCCTTAATCTAGACAGGCCCAGCTGAAGCCCCACCCCCTCTTATCAGAATCCTAGAGTTTACGCCTGAGAGGGATTTTTGGAGGTGGCCATGTCCAGCATCCTCATCTTACAGATTAAGCAACTGAATTCCAGAGAACTTCATTCACCTTTCTGCTCCACGCCACCCCTCCTCATGTATTATTGCTCCCATTTTCCAGATGTGGGAACTGACACTCAGGGAGCACCCAGCTCTTGCCCAACATCACAGAAGCAAGTTTGGAAGCCCAGACTCTGAAACCAAGGCCAATCCTGAAGCCCTGGCTATATATGATGATTCCTTTTCAGGCCCCAATGATCTGTCCTGAGCCAGGCTGCCCATCCACAGGTGTCATGTGGCTCACACACCATGGCTTTTGGTCAGAGTCACATTTGCCTTATTCTGGTTCCCCAGATTTGTGAGAGATCTGAGTGTCAAGAACAGTGAAGTTGCTACCTCCATCAGACTGTAGGACTCAGGAAGCACATTAGAAAGATCAGGTTTCATCCTCACAAGAGAGCTGGGAGAAAAGGGGACTAAGGCCTGGCCTCAGCCTCAGGACTTTAGTGACAGACACAGGAGAGATAGAGACACAGAGAGACAGGGAGAGAGACAGAGAGACACACAGAGACAGAGACAAGGGAGAGAGAGAGAGAGAGAGAGAGAGAGAGAGAGAGAGAGAGAGAGAGAGAGAGAGGAGGTAGAGGAGAGGGGTAGGGGTGACGATGGAGCTGTAGGACACAGAGCAAGCCTCAAAGAGAGGTGCCTGACTCAAGGTCCTTCATCTTGGAGATACTTCAAACCAGTGAAATCCCAGCCCAGGCCCAGGCCCTCACTCTATCCATTCTGTGAGCTTACTGGATTCCAGCCCACCTCTCCAGGTGACTCAGTGAAATGGAAACACTTCCAGGACATTCTTTGGGTCCCCACTACCACTCAGCACAAAGCCCTGGGCCTGGTACTGAGTAGGTGTTTAATAAATGCCTGTTGAATGAGTTCAAGATAGATAAGGAATTCCAGGAGCAAAAGGACAGGGGAAGTCTGAGGAGGGGGAGGAGAGCAAGGCCACCTGGGGTGGGATTTTCAGCCAGTAAACATTGCTTAAGTACTTACTGTGTGCAGGGCACTGGGCCAAGCACTGGGGATTCAAGGAAAGGCAGAAGCCAGGGCCTGCCCTCAAAGCACGATAAAGCCCACAACGAAGGGCCTATAGCTACAGACTGGGCCAACAGGAGGTCATCTGCTGAGGCAGACAGGGAGGCTTCCTGTGCAGGGGGGCTTTTAGGGGGGCTTGGAGGAACATGGAAGCCGGGAAGCAGGGGTGAGCAGGGAGAATGTTGCAAGGCCAGGCCAGCCAGAGAAAATCAGAGGAGTTGGGGAGATGGAACAGCAGAGAGAGGCTAGGGTCACTGGCCTGAAGAGGATGAGGGGGTTGGCAGCCCACCGAGGAGGAATTGGAGTGGGGAGAGACTTGTGGCAGGAAGAAGCCAGCGAGCCAGCTCTGTAGACTCCAAGAGGTAGGGGAGGAGTGCCGCCCATCGAGGTGGGAAGATCCGGGAGAGATGAGCCTAGTGGAAAGACGTTCCTAAGGGTATAGAGGGTGAGCCGCACTGAGGAGGACACCTGGGCTGGGGGCCTGGCTTCCTGGGAAGATAGTGGCTCGCTCTTCAGGAATAGGGAAATGAGGAAGAGAGGAGGATGGGGCGGGGGAACAGGCTAGCGGAGTTGCGAGATGGGCAGAGAACTTGGTTCTGTGGGAACTCATTACGGAGACTAGAAAGTAATCGCCGAGAGCAGCTCAGGGGCGCTGGCCAGCTCCCCGCGTGGGGCAGAGGGGCCCAGAAGGCCGCTCAGGGGCCCAGCCCAAAGCTGCGTGTGAGACCCGGAGGAGCAGAGAGGTTTGGGCAGTGCCTCCTCCGCAGAGCTGCTGGCCCCGCCCCACCCCGCCCCGCCCCCCGCCCTCAGCCTGCTAGGGCTCTTCCCGACGCCGCCCGGGGCTAGGATTCCTGGGCGCTCCTTGCTAATGGTTATGCCGGGAACAGCCCAGCTCAGCCCTAATTCCAGCCGCTTTGTCGGCGAGCCCCAGAGGTGGGAGGTACGTTGAACTGCTCGTAAAAGCCTCCAGTGGCTGGGCCCAAAGGCTCGTCGAGCAAGGCTGGAGTCCAGGGAAAGGACCGACCAGCCTCCTCCCGGTTCACTAGCCTCGGGGCTTCTTGGCTAGCAGCTGCCCTGCCCCTTCCCCAAAGGGCAGCTGCTCCGGGACAGTCAAAGGCAGCCTAGTTTCTTAGCTTATTCATCAGGCTAAAGGGAAGGAAAGGGGGTTAGCCTGGACAGGGCTGGGGGAGGGGGAAGGGCATCATACCTACCCTGCCTCCCCCCCCTCCCCTCCATTGTACTGAAGGAGTCAGGGCCCCTCCGGCCATTCTCAGCCTGGACTTGGCATTGTGCCATCTGCCCAGGTCGGAAAATGCCCATGCCCCCTCCCCCTCCTTGAGGGCTGGCCAACCTCCTCCTGGGAGCTAGGAGTCCTGTCTCTTGTACTAGGCCAGGCTTCTTAACAGGAGTCCACTTCCACCTACTACAGGGCCCCAGGGCTCACTTCAGCACCTCAGCTTTCCCATCTGTCTAATGGGCACAGAAGGGAGACTGTCCACCTTTCCTCCCCCGGGACAAAGTTTCTACTCCTCCTTCAGAGCCAGCACTGAGTTTTACAGTCATATTATAAATAGATTCTGTTTTATTTATAAAATCCACTTTCCATAAAATAGGGTAATTCTTAAGTAGAGGGCAGACAGCCCCTCACACAAGGTCGTCTGCCCAGTGCCTTCAATCCAGCCTTCATCGAAGGCAGCCAGGGCCAGGCCAGTCGGCTTGCCCCAAGGAGCCACAGCAGGGCTTGGGAGGGGGGCAGCTCTTCGGGGCGAGGGAAGCCCCCTCCACAATCACGTTCATGGGCTTCCCAAGCTCCAGTTCGTTGGTAAAAAATCCGCCTCGACTTTGTTCTCTGGGACTCAATTCCATTCATTAAAAAGAAAAAAAAAACTGTTCTCAGAACCCTTTCCCCCTAACGAGAGGCAAGGGTGATTACACTCACTTCCCTCGAAATATTAACATAAAAGTAGGGGGGAAGAGAGAAGGAAGCCTCCAGGTACACGGCAGGCTGTAGCTTCCAGACTGTCGCTCAAGCCCGACCTTTCTCTGTCCCCTTGCCTGTCCATCGCTTCTCCCCACCCCCTCACCCCAGTCTGTGAGGCCGGCCCCAGCAGGCAGGGCTTAAAGCGCAGGCTTCCTGGGTCCCTCGCCGTCCAGCAGCCAGGGTGAATCTTTGGCAGGTAGCAAGGTCAGGCTTTCTGCAACTCCTTCACAGGTGGGGAAGCAAGGAAGGCCCTCAGGTACTGACTGGGTCCTCTCGGCATTCAGTGCTGCTGCGGGGACTGGGGGGGGGGGCAGGAAAGGAGAGGGAACAACACAGGTGCCATAAATCGCAGCCGGCAGAACCAGTTGTTCTTCCTGGGCCGGCCTCGGCCCCACCCCAGGGCCCCCCAGCCAAGCAGGCAGCTCTTCTCCTCCCCCTCCTCCCGCAGGGCACCTAGAGCCGGCGGGTGCAGCCCGGGCCAGACCGCCCCTTCCCCCGTCCCAACAACTAGCTCGGCAGTTTCACCGGCACTATTGACTCGGCGTTTCACGGCCTGGGCCCGGAGCTGGAGGCGGGGGCTTCAAAGCCAACCTTGGGCTCAGCTTTTCCGTGAGTCAGGGCCTCTCCCCGAGCACCTTTCCGTCTCGGCCTCCCTCCGCAGACCCATTTGCATTGCAAAGTCACCCGCCTTCAGCGCTTTAGCCCGAGGGAGTGGCCTGGGAAGAGCGGGGAGCTGGGGGGGCGGTGCACCCTGCTCCCCCGGGCCGGCGGAACCGGCAAAAGGAAGTTTGGCGATCACCGGCTCAAACAAAGGCCGCTCTAGGAGCGGCTGGCCCTAGGTGGGGGTGGGGGCCTGCGGCTGCTTTGAGGCTCTCCTGCCCGGGGCCCCGAGGGCGCGTGGGTCAGTGGGGGGTGTGTGTGTGCTTGTATGTGTGTAAGGAAATCAGGGTGCGTTGGGCCAGTATGTGAGTGGGGGGCGGGGGATCAGAGGGGGCGGCGACTGAGTCTCGGCGGGTCCACGGCTCCTAGTTACCGGGGGGGGGGGCGGCGCACACGCCCTCTCAGTAGCCCCCGAACCAGCTGGTGAAGTCCAACAACTCCTGCTCCTCGGGGCTCAGCGCCCCCTCGTAACCGCTCTCGTCTGATGAGTACGGTGAGCGAGGGGAACCTGGCACCGAACTGCCCTCTCGGCCGGGGGACAACGAGTCGAAGGAGGGGGAGCCCGACGTGTACGAGCCTGAGTAGGGGCAGGGGCCCTCACTGCCTCCGCACGGGGCCCCAGCCCCAGGAGGCTGCGGAGACCCGGCCGGGCCAGTGGCCCCCGCGCCCAGGAGGCCCTCAGAGAAAGTGGCGCCCATGGCGTCTTGCTGCGCTAGCAGCTGCTGCAGGGCACGGATGTACTCGACGGCCGAGCGCAAGGTCTCCACCTTACTCATTTTCTTGCTAGCTGCGCCGTTGGGGACGTGCTGTCGAAGGGTCTGGAAGCCCAGGTTCACCAGCTTGACGCGGTTGCGCTCCCTCTCATTGCGCCGGGCCACTGCCGCCGCTCCTACCCCCGGGGTCGAGTCGGGCCCTGGCTGCTGCTGCGGAGGCGGAGGCTGCAACTGCAGGCTCAGAGGGCCCGGTGTCCCCGGCGCTGGAGCCGGCCGCCGCTTACAGCGCAGCAGCTCTGGGGACGCTGGCCGCCGCCGCCGGGCAGCCCTCAGGGACGCGTGGGGAGGCACCGTGCCGGACGGAGAGTAGGCACCCGTGGCCGCACAGGGTTGCAACCTCTGACCCCCGGAGTCCAGGGGACTGCTGCGGGCGAGAGGACGTGTGGGGGGGGGCAGCTGGCTCAGCGCTCTTCCGCAGCTGTCCATGTCCGCTCTGGCCCGTCCGCGCAGCGACCCCGGCCAGAGCTGCCGAGGCCACCTCCTTCGCGGGCAATGGTTACCCGCTGTGGCCGGACGCGTAGAGATGCAGCGCCCAGCCGGGGCCCTCGGGAAGCAGGCGGGCAGGACGGCCAGGTCGTGCGACGGAAGGAGCTGGCAGGTGGCAGCGCTCCTCAGGGCAGCGCGTGGGGCTCTCGCGTCCCGCGCGTGCTGTCTGTGGCTGGGGGGAGCTCGCCTGCTTGCGGTCTGGCTCGCTTGTTACTGCGCTTTTCCGGCCGTGGCCCGGGTGTCTTGTTTTTAAATGCACATGGAGCCCCAACGCCCTCCTCCCTTGCAGCCAAACTTGCGGAGCCCCACTGGGGCGGGCGCTCCCGCCCTGCTCCCCCCTCCCCCCTCCCCTCCCCTTGGGCTTGGGCGCTGTCCAGGCGTCCTCCTCCCGGCCCCTTTTTTCATCCCCACGCGCTGGGCGCGCGCAGGGCGGGGCGTGGGCCGGGGCAGGAGGCGAGGAGGAAGGTAGGGAGGTGGCTGTCGGGGCGGCGGTGCAGGAGGCTGCGGCAGCGAGCTGCAGCACGAGTCCCCGGGGGTGCTGGGGGGTGGGCCGCACGTGCCTCGCCTCTGACCCACCCCCACACGGCCCACCTTCCCCTCCTAGGCTCGTTCCTCCCCCTTCTCCAATTGGCCTCCCTCCATCGTTGCCAGGGACCAGCGGGCCAATGGCAGCGGCCCGGGGGCCCCCCCAAACCCAGCCCCAGGGACATCCGGGCCCCGGCGCGTGGCTGCTGGCCCAGCTTCCCCAAATAATACCCGGCCCCGGGGTCTGGGGTCTGGCCCAGAGAGGGGGGTGGGAGGCGGAGCTCTAGTTCATCTTGGAGGGGGCGGGATCCTGGCCCTGCCGCCCTCCGCCCACCTGTGCACCCGCCCCCTCTCCGCCTTTCGTTCATTTAGTCGGTCCAGCTGTCTGGGGGTCTGGGAGTAGAAGTAGCTGAAATAGTTGTGGTCTGCTGCGAGCGAATTTTCGGCTGCTCGGCCCATGGGCAGAAGAGATGTTTTACTTCTGGCTTCTTGGTTAGGGAATCAAGAAGGGCTTCATGGTGAGCCTGGATGGACTTGGGTCCAAAGACCCCAGCCTGATGGCCACGTGAGTCTGGAGGCTGCCTACAGGCTCCGATCATCTTTCCTTCCTCTGGGGTGGTTGAAGCAGAGAGCTAGGACCAGTGGCTGAGTCTGTCTACAGGCCCTGGAGCCCCTACAATCCCCTGCCCTGCCCTGCCCTTCCTCTGAGGCAAGGTAATGCAATGGAAAAGATCCCAGACCTAACAGAAGAAGAAACAAGCATCTTTTAAGTTCCCACTGTGTGCCAGGCACTGTGCTAAGCACTTTACAATTATCATCTCACAAGAACCTTGGGAGGTCAGTGCTATTATCCTCACTTTTCAGATGAGAAAACTGAGACAGACAAAAGCTAAGTGACCCACCTAGGTTCACACAGTTAATGTGTCTGAGGCTGAATTTGAACTCGGGTCAGGCCGAGGCCCGGTGCTTTACCCATTGCACTACTGAAGTGCCAGAAGACAGGAAGCCTGACCACGTGCCTGTTTCCTTCTTTGTAAAATGAGGGAGTTGACTGAAATGATCTCAAAGACCCCCTGCTGGAGGTCCGAAGAGGGCTCTGAGGCCCTCTCCAAAGGGGCACCCAAAGGTGTGCCCTTTTCATCCCCCACATCTCTCTCTCTGTAGGAGGGTTAAGTGAACTTCCAATCTAGAAAGCGCTTGGGACATTTCTCGAGGGGAGGTTAGTTTGGGGGGCCACCCACAGGGACACTTTGCTTGCTCTGTTTGCTGTAATGTCTGGCCTGGGCCATGCTGGGGAAGGAGGCTTACAGAATGTTGAGAGCTGGGACTCAGAGGCCTTTGGGCTGAACCCCCTCACTGTAGACCAGGAAGTGTATCCAGAAGGGGAAGCCCCTTTTCCAAGGTCACCCAGGCATAGTAAAGGGCAGCCCCAGGATGGGAACCCAGAGCTCTGATATCACATCCAGTGGCCCGAGGCCTCTCAGGTACCCATGGTCCCCCAGTGAATGAGGAAAGGAGCCAGGAGTAGTGCCTTGCCTAAGGTCACACAGCTAATACCCGATTTTGAACTCGGGCCTTCCTGACTGCAGGTGCTGTGTCCACTGCGCCACCTAGCTGCCCCTTCAACACCCATATTAACCTCTTCCAGCCTGAGTCTTTTCATCAGTAAAATGGGGATGATACTCTTACCCTTATTTCAAACTTGGCATATCCACAACTGAGCCCTTCACATCCCCACATACTGGTGCTTCCCTTCCCCTCTCCCCACCCACCCCCTTCTTCAGCATCCATTTGACAAGCATTGATTGAGGGCCTACTGTGTGCCGGACATGGAGGCTACAAAGTAATTCCACAAACCAGTCTCTGCCCTGTAAGCTCCACTCAGAGGTCCTATGATCAACCCCCTATTTCTGTAGAGCGCACCACTTCCTGCCTGGACATCCCTCGTGGAGGCCTTGGATTTATGTGTAGGCACCCTCCCATTCCTCCCCCCAACACCATCCTTCACATCTGCACCTTCTCCCTAACCACTCGGGTACCACCCCAGCCCAGGCCTCATCGCCTCACTCCCACAACTGCAATAGCCTCTTAATGAACGTTTCAGCCACTGGCTGCCAAAGCCATTTCTTTACCCCCTGCTCAGAAGGCTCCCTGGCTCCCTATCATTGTCTCTAGTGTTTGACAGGGAAAGCCCTTTACAACCTGGCTTTGTCCTCTCTTGCCAGCCTAGGATGGTTGCTCACCCTCAGCCTCTCTGCCAGACCAGCCCATTTGCCCTTCCTTACACCCTCCATCCCACCTCCTTGTCTTCGAACTGGCTGGGCCCGGTGCCTGGAGTGCCAGCCTCCCTGGGTCCTTCAGAGCTCCCTACAATGGCTGAGTCCTTTCCTGGCCCTCCAGCTCCTAGTGCCCTTCGAATTATTTGGGGTGTGCCTTGGGCATGTGAGCATGTGTGCTGTTAGAATGTAAACTCCCTGAAGGCAGGAATTGGGCCTCTTCCTCTATATAATCGTGGCTGATGTATGGTACCTTCCTCCCAGGTTTGTTCTAAGGATCAAATGAGATGATATTTGTGAAGCACTTAGTGCCTCAGACAACGCACTCCATCTCCCATCACCAGGTCTTTGCAATGGCCGTTCCCCCTGCCTGGAAAGCCCTCCATTTTCCTGTCCCACTCCTAACAGTCCCTCCCTTTCAGCTCTCTGCGGTGTGGTCACCCTCTCTCCCAAGCTCCCAGGTTACGTTGTTGCTGTCTTTTCAGTTTATACACACATGCATTTATGCTGTGTTACAGTTTGTGTTTATGCTGTATCTCTAGATCTGTTTCATAGGCCCTGCTTGTCTCTCCTGATGAGAACAGCACGCTTGTGAAGATGGTTTCATTCTTTGTACTTGAAACCCTAGTACCTAGAATGGAGGGTTCCTCTATTGACACTTGCTTCCTGTAGCTGAGCTCACAGCGCCATGTTCCCCCAGGGCAGGTGTGGCTATCCTTAGGGTAAGTCATTGGCCAGGTACCCATTTTATGTCCAAGGAGAGACCCATGGGCCAGCCAGAGCCCTTGGGGAAAACAACCTCTTGATGAATGTAGATGCTGAGGACTACGGGTAAAACAGTGGGCATCAGTTCAGTACAAAGCTTTATTGCAGGCTGTGGGGATGAGGAGGAAAAAGGCTCGTGACATATGGCTGGGCATGCATATTTTCCTAGAGGATAATTCATGTGAGGGCAGCACTGAGACACTGGTCCATTTAGCAGAAGGAGGCACTCTGGCAGGAAGGGAGAGTGCACTCCTCCTAGAGGGGAGGGTGTGCTCCGAAGGGCCCTTCTGAGGGAGGGGTTCTGTGGTGTCCCCTCCCCGGGAGCAATTTGTTCAGGGTCACACAGCTAGTAAGTGTCAAGTGTCTGTAGCCGGATTTGAATTCAGGTCCTCCTGACTCCAGGGCCAGTGCTCTATCCACTGTACCACCTAGCTGCCCCCTCTCCCTTTATTCTTTAACCATTACCAGATGGTTTTGAAGATTGCTGCTTTATTATGTAGTTTGAGGTCTGGAATCCCCACTTTGTCCTTACTTCTTTTCACCATTTCTTTTGATATTCTGGATCTTGTTGGTTTTCCAAATGAAATCTGTTATTATTTTATCAAGTTCTATGAAGTATCCCTTTGTTAATTTGATTGGTATAGTGTTAAAAGCATAAATTAACTTTGATAATATTGTCATTTTTTATTACATAGGCACGACCTAGCCATGAGCACTGAATGTTCTTCTAGCTATTAAGGATGCAAGGCAGCTAGGTGTTACCATAGTACATAAAGCTGTGGGCCTGGAGTCAGGAAGGCTCATTTTCCTGAGTTCAAATCCATCCTCAGACACCTATTAGCCATGTGACCCTGGGCAAGTCACTCAACCTTGTGTGCCTCAGTTTCCTCATCTGTAAAATGAGCTAGAGAAGGAAATGGCAAACCGCTCCAGTATCTCTGCCAAGACACCCCAAATGGAGTCAAAGAGTCAGACGTGACTGAATAATAACAGTAACATTTAGGATGTTCTTTATTTCTTTAAGGAAGTTTTGTAATTGAAGCTATAAAAGTCTTTGATGTGTTTTGGGAGGTTCATCCCCAGATCTTTTATGCATTTTATAGTTATCTGCAATGGGGTTTCCCTATTACTGTTTCTTGGGTTTTGTTATTATATAGAAATTCTGTTGGTTTTTAGGAATGTATTTTGCGGCCTGAAACTTTGCTGAAGCTATTAATTGTGTCATTAGTATCTTTGCTGAAGCCCTAGAATTTTTCGAGTAAACCATCATATCGTCAGCAAACAGGGTGGTTTGATCTCTTCTTTTGTGATCTTTATTCCTTTCCTTTGTTTTCTCTCTCGTCATTGCTACTGTTGAGGTTTCCAAAAGTAAAAGAGTAGTGGGGAGAGTGAGCGTCCTTGCTACCCTCCCGTGTTTATTGCAAAAGGTTCTAGTGTATCCCCGTTGTGTATGATACTTGCTTTTGGTTTCAGATATGTTTATGATTTCAATAAAAGGTACCTTTGGTACCTTATTTTATAGAGTTATTAGCATAACAGAGTGTTGTACTTTGTCAAAGACTTGGGTTTTTTGCATTGAGCTGATCACATGGTTTTGGATGTTTTGGTTTTTAATATGATTCATTACGTTGATTGTTTTCTAAATATTAAATCACCTTTGCATCATTGGTATAAATCCCATCTGATCATAATGAACGATTTCTTGGATAAATGATATTGGCTTATAGTTTTTTTCCCCCTGTGTTTTATCTTTCCCTGGTTTTAGGACCATAGTTATCTCATAGAAAGGTTCTGGTAGAGTGCTTTCTTTACCAATTTTTGAGAATACTTTGTGAAGGATAGGTATTGATTGTCCTTTAAAAGCTTGATTGAATTCTCCTGTGAATCCATTAGGATCAGGACTCCCCTCCCACTTGGAAGTTCCTTTACAGTTAGATCTATTTCCTTCTCTGAGAGTGGGCTACTTGATATCTCTAGCTGTTCTTCTGATATTTAGGGTATTTTACATTTTTCCAAGATATTCTTCTTTCTTTTTTGTGCTCAGTTTTGTAGCATAAAATAGTGTACAATGTGTTACTCTTTTGATTTCTTCTGATTTTATTACAATTTCATGTTTCTCATTTGCTTTTTTATTGATTTGATTTTCTGTTGTCATCTTTTTAATCAGATTAGCTAAGGGTTTTTCAATTTTATTAGTCTTTTCAAAGAAACAGCTTTGGTTTTGCTGTATTTATCATTTCTATGATTTTTCTAATTTTTCTATTTCCCCTCTAATTTTCAATTTATTTTCTTTTGAGCTTATTTTAAATTTATTTGTTGGCTTTCAAATTACATACATACATACACACACACACACATACACACACACACACACATATATATATATTATATATATTCAGTTTATTTTTTTTCTCTTTTTCTATTTTGTTAATGTATATTTTCAGGGATTCCTGAGGATAGCTTTACTCCTGGGACTGCATCCAAGAAATCTTGGTATGTTGTTTCATCATTATAATTTTCTTTTACATAGTCATTGTTTTTATAATTTGTTCTTTGACCCACTCTTTATTTAGGATTTCATTCTTAGTTTCTATTCAAGTCTGTATCTTTTGTGTGTGGTCCCTGAAACAATTTTTATTGCTTTATGGTCTGTAAAGAAAATTGAATGAACCATTTCTGCCTTTTTGAACTTGTTTGCAATATTTCTGTGTTCTAATATGTGGACAATATTTGTAAAAGTTCCATGTAGTACTGAGAAATATGTATATTCTTTTGCAAATCCCATCTAGAAGACATCATATGTCTTTTAACTTTTAACTTTAACTTCTCCAGCAACTTGTTCGGTTCCATATTTTCCCTTTTGTTTATTTTTTTTATTAGAGCTATTTAAAATTGAGAAAGGGGTATTGAAGTGTTCTGTCACTATTGGGTTATACTGCTCATGTCTTCTCGTCGCTCAAAAAATGATCCCTTTATGAATTTGGATGCTAAGGCATTTGGAGTATACAGTTTGTATCTGATATTGTTTTGTTGTCTCTGATTTCTTTCAGCATAATATTAGTTTCCTTGTTTATTTCTTTTATATAATATTTTTGCTTTGTCATATGACATGATTGCAATTCCTGATTTTTTTGGCTTTGTGTGATGCATAGTAAATTTTTTTTTCTATCCTCTCAGCTTTATTTTGTGTATGTTTTTGTTTTTCAAATATGTTTCTTGTAAGGAAAAGATTGTAGGTTTTTAAAAAAATTCAATCTGTCACTTTTTTTCATTTAATTGGATTGCTTAATCTATTACATTTATGGTTCTGAGAGTTAGGTTTATATTTTCTTCTAGCTGTCTCTAATATTAGTTTTTTTCCAGTTATGATTTTTCATTTTTTCTGTTGTAAACAGAGTACTACGTTCCTTCAGTTATTTTACTTTAAACTTTAATGATAATAATAATAATAATAACAACAACAACAATAATAGCTAACATTTATATAGCACTTATGTGCTAGGCACTGTGCTAAGTGCTTTCCCAGCACTCTGGGAAGTAGATGCTGTTATTATCCCATTTTACAGGTAAGGAACTGGGGCAGAGGCTAACTGGCTTGTCCAGGGTCACATAGCTAGGAAATAGCTGAGGCCAGATTTGAACTCAGGTCTTGTGGCACCCCTGTGGCTGCCCCAGTCTCACTGCTAGTAGTGGGCAGGAAGTAGTGGTACTCAGGAAGCTAAGTAAACTCAAGGTAGACGTTAGTTCATGGGTTTGTTTATGTGTTTATATATAATATGTATTTATAACTTAAACCGTTTATATTTTTAATGTACATAAACAAATTGTGTGTGCATGTGTATGCATATTTAGCCATCTTTGGGGTTCCAAATGTCCTAGACGGTAGAATCAGCTGCCATTGCTGTGTCTTTGACACCTACTTCCTGTTTTGGAGAAGTTTCAGAGACTATGGAGCTCAGAGGAAATGGCCAGTCCTCTTATTGGTTAAGTGACATGAAAGAGGAGCTGATTGATAAATGCTAGCTGACCATGGCTAACATGGAAATGTTTTGCGTGACTGAACGTGTATAATCAAAATCAAGTTCCGTACTTTTTCAATGGGAGGGTGACAGCAGAGAAAGGAGGGAGGGAGAGAATCTGAAACTTATTTTTTTTCCAATTACATGTGAAATGATTTTTAACATTCTTTATTTTAACATTGAGTTCCAAATTCTCTCCTCCACTCCCTTTCCTGCCCTCCCCACTCCATGAGAAGCCAATCAATTTGATGTCAATCACACATGTGGAGTCAGGTAAAACACATTTGCATATTAGTCATGTTGTGAAAGAAAACACAGACCAAAAAAAAATCCATGAAAAAAATTTAAAAAGTGAAAAATAGTGTGCTTCAGTCTGCGTACAGACTCTGTCAGTTCTTTCTCTGGCGGTGGACAGCATTTTGCATCGTGGGTCCTTCGTCAATGTCTTGGATCATTGTATTGCTGAGAAGAGTTAAGTCATTCGCAGCTGATCATTATATAATGTTGCTGTTACTGTGTACAACGTTCTCCTGGTTCTGCTCGCTTCACTTTGCATCAGTTCATAAAAGTCTTCCAGCTTGATTGAAATTCGTCTGCTCATCATTTCATCTAGCACAATAATATTCCATCACGATCATGAATCACAACTTGTTCAGCCATTCTCCAGAGGATGGACCTCTCCTCAGTATTTGTGTACAGGTGAGTCCTTTTTCTTTTTCTTTTTTTTTTAATCTCTTTGGGATACAGACCTACTAGTATCATTGCTGAATCAAAGGGTATACACAGCTTTATAGCCCTTTGGGCATAGTTACAAAGTACTCTCCAGAATGGTTGAGTCAGCTCACCAATTCACCAGCAGTACATTAGTGTCCCAATTTTCCAACATCCACTCCAACATTTACCATTTTCCTTTTCTGTCACATTAGCCAGTCTGAGAGGTATGAAGGGGTACCTCAGAGTCGTTTTGATTTGCATTTCTCTAATCAATAGTGATTTAGAGCATTTTTCACATGACTTTAGATAGCTTTGATTTCTTCATCTGAAAACTGCCTGTTCATCTCCTTTGACTATTTATCAGTTGGGGAATGACTCATATTCTTATAAATTTGACTCAATTCTCCATATATTTAAGAAGTGAGGCCTTTATCATAGAAACAGTGTAAAAAATTTCCCACAGTTTTCTGCTTTCCTTCTAACCTTGGCTACATTGGTTTTTGCTTATGTAAAATCTTTTTAATTTAATATAATCAAAATTATCCATTTTACCTCTAGTAATGCTCTCTATCTCTTGTCTGGTCATAAATTCTTCCCTTCTCTTTGATTAGAGTAATGCAAATTAAAACAACTCTGAGGCACCACTTCACACCTATCAGATTGGCTAATATGACAGAAAATGAAAATGATAAATGTTGGAGAAGATGTGGGAAAATTGGAACCCTAATGCAATGTTGGTAAAGTTGTAAACTGATCCTATCATTCTGGAGAACAATTTGGAACTCTGCCCAAAGGGAGATCAAGCTGAAAGTACCCTTTGACCCAGCAATACCACTACTAGGGCTGTATCCCAAAGAGATCATACAAATGGGAAAAGGACTGACATGTACAAAAATATTTATAGCAGCTCTTTGTATGGTGGCAAAGAATTGGAAATTGAGGGGATGTCCATCCATTGGGGAATGGCTGAACAAGTTGTGGTATATGATTGCAATGGAATACTATTGTTCTGTAAGAAATGATGAAGGGACACCTAGGTGGTGGGGTGGATAAAGAACCGGCCCTGAAGTCAGGACTTGAGTTCAAATCTGGCCTCAGACCAAACACTTGACACTTACTAGCTGTGTGACCCTGGGCAAGTTACTTAACCCCAATTGCCTAAAGAAAAAAGAAAAAGAAAAAGAAATGATGAGCAGGCAGACTTCAGAAAAACCTGGAAAGACTTAGATGAGCTGATGCTGAGTGAAGTGAGCAGAATCAGGAGAATATTGTACACAGTAACAGCCACATTGTATGATGATCACTTTTGATAGACTTAGCTCTTCTCAGCAATACAATGATCCAAGACAATTCCAAAAGACTCACGATGGAAAATGCTGTCCACTTCCAGAGAAAGAACTGTAGATTCTGAATGCAGATTGAAGCAGACCATTTTCACTTTCTTTGGCTTTTTTTCCCATTTTTTTTTCCTTTTGTTCTGTTTCTTCTTTCACAATATGACTAATGTAGAAATGTGTTTAACATGACTGCACGTGTATAACCTATATTACATTGCTTACTATCTTGGGGGGGAAGGAGGGAGAAAAATTTGGAACTCAAAATCTTATAAAAAATGAATCTTGAAAACTATCTTTACATGTAATTGGAAAAAATAAAATACTATTTACATTAAAAAGTCTGACATTAAAAAAAAATTCTTCCCTTCTCCATAGATTTGAAAGGTAAACTATTCCCTGTTCTCCTACTTTGCTTATGGTATCACCTTTTATGTCTAAATCATGGCATATTGTGTGAGATGTTGGTCTATACCTGGTTTCTGCCATACTGTTTTCTAGTTTTCCCTAAAGTTTTTGTCAAAAAAAAATGAGTTCTTGTCCCCAAAGCTTGGATCTTTGGGTTTATAAAACATTAAATTACTGTAGTCATTTATTGTTGTGTATTATATACCTAATTTATTCCTCTGATCTACCACGCTATTTCTTAGCCAGTCTAAGACAGTTTTGATGATTGTGGCTTCATAACATAGTTTGAAATCTGGAACAGCTAGGTCACTTTCCTTTGCGTGTTTTTTTAATCAAGTCCCTTGATATTCTTGACCTTTTGATCTTCATGAATTTTGTCATTATTTTTTCTGGCTCTATAAAATAATTTTGGTAGTTTTGTTGGTATGGCACTGAATACGTAAGTTAATATCGATAGAATTGCTGTTTTTCTTATATTGTCTCAGCCTGCCCTTGAGCAATTAATATTTCTCCCACTGTTTAGATCTGACTTTATTTGTGTGAGAAGTGTTTTGTAATTGTGTTCATAGAGTTCCTGGGTTTGTCTTGGCAGGTAGACTCCCAAGTCTTTTATATTGTCTAAAGTTATTTTAAATGGAATTCCTCTTTCTATCTCTTGCTGCTGGGCTTTCTTAGTAATCTATAGAAATGCTGATAATTTCTGCGGATTTATTTTGTATCCCACAATTTTACTAAAGCTGTTCATGATTTCAACTAGTTTTTATAGTTGATTTTCTAGTATACCATCACATTACCTGCAATGAGTGCTAAATTGCCCAGATTAGCAGAAGAATGAGAATACCTAAATAACACTCACTTAGAAAAAGCAATTGAACAAGTTGTCAATGAGCTCCCTAAGAAAAAAATCACTAAAACCAGATGGATTCACAAGTGAGTTCAATCAAACATTTAGTGAACAATTAATTCCAATATTATATTAACTATTTGGAAAAATAGGCAAAGAAGGAGTCCTACCAAATTCCTTTTATGACAGAAATATGGTGCTGATGCATAAATCAGGAAGAGCCAAAACAGAGAAAGGAAACAGTAGACCAATTTCCCTAATGAATATTGATGCAAAACTGTTAAATAAAACACTAGTAAGGAAATTACAGCAACATATCACAGATATCATACACTATGACCAGGTGGGGCTTATTTTTGTAGATGTTCATCCATTTAAGTGAGATTGTAAGATTTATTGACATATAATTTTTTTTAAGGCAGTTGGGGTTAAGTGACTTGCCCAGAGTCACACAGCCAGTAAATGTCAAGTGTTTGGTCTGAGACCAGATTTGAACTCAGGTCCTCCTGATTTCAGGGCCAGTGCTTTATCTACTGCACCACCTAACGGCCCCTTATTGATATATAATTGAGCAAAATAACTCCACATAATTGCTTTAATTTCCTCTCCATTGGTGGTGAATTTACCTTTTTCGTTTTTGATACTGATAATTTGGTTTTCTTTCTTTTTTTAACTCAAATTAACCAATAGTTTATTTTATTGTATTTTTTTCTCATAAAACCAGCTCAAAGTTTTATTTATTAGTTCAGTGGTTTTCTTACTTTCAACTTTATTAATCTTTCCTTTCATTTCCAGGATTCCCAATTTGGTGTTTAATTGAGGATTTTTAATTTGTTCTTTTTCTAGTGGTTTTTTTTTTAGTTTCATGGCCAATTTATTGATCTGCTCTTTCCCTATTTTATTGATATAATACTAATTTAGAGATATACATTTTCTCCCAACTACTTCTGGTTTTTAATCCACTCTGCTGTCTGCTTCCATATTATGGGTGAGTTCATCCCATTCACATTCAGTTATTACTGTGTATTTCCCTCCATCCTACTTCCCCCTGTTTATCCTACTCTCTCTCTCCTTTCATCTTGTCCCTCCTCAAAAGTGTTTTGCTTCTGACCACTGCCTCCTTCAATCTGTCTTTCCTTCTATCAGCTTCCCACCTTTCTTTAATCCCCTCCCCCCCTTCCTACTTCCCTATGAGGTAAGATAGATTTCTATACCCAACTGAGCATGTACCTTTTTTCCCCTCTTTGAGCCACTTTTGATGAGAGTAAGGTTCAAACTTTGCCCACTACCCCCCATCCCCCATCTTCCTATCCACTGGAATAGGTTTTTCATACCTCTGTGTGTGTGTGTGTGTGTGTGTGTGTGTGTGTGTTGTGTGGCAATTGGGGTTAAGTGACTTGCCCAGGGTCACACAGCTAGTAAGTATCAGGTGTCTGAGGCTGGATTTGAACTCACTTCCTCTTGACTCCATACCTCTTTATGTAAAATAACTCACCCCATTCTACCTCTCTCTTCTCCCTTCTTCTAGTTCATCCCTCTTCCTCGTCATTTAATTTTACTTTTTGGGATATCATCCTATCATAATCAAAGTCAGATTTTCTGTTCAGTTCTTTTCATCAGGAATGCTTGAAAGTCTTCTATTTCATCAAATACCATATTTGCCCTGAAGGATTACACTGAATTTTTCTAGGTAGTCGATTCTTAATTTAGTGTGGCTCCACAGGGTCTGAATTGTTTCTTTCTGGCTGTTTTTAATATTTTCTCTGTGACCTGGAAGCTCTGGAAACTGGCTATAATATTCCTGGGGTTTTTCATTTTGGGATCTCTTTCAGGAGGTGATTGGTGGATTCTTTCAATTTCTGTCTTACCCTCTGGTTCTAGGATATCAGGGCAGTTTTCCTTGATAATTTCTTGAAAGGTGATATCTAGGTTCTTTTTTAAAAATCACAGCTTTCCATCTATAGTTATATGAAAAAATGATCTAAATCGTTACTGATTAGAGAAATGCAAATCAAAACAACTCTGAGGTACCACATCACACCTATCAGATTGGCCAACATGACAAAACAGGAAAATGATAAATGCTGGAGAAGATGTGGGAAGATTGGAACACTAATGCATTGCTGGTGGAGTTGTGAACTGATCCAGCCGTTCTGGAGAGAAATTTGGAACTATGCCCAAAGGGCTATAAGACCATGCATACCCTTTCACCCAGCAATAGCACTTCTAGGGCTGTATCCCAAAGAGATCATGCAAATGGAAAAAGGACCCACATGCACAAAACTATTCATAGCAGCTCTTCTTGTGGTGGCAAAAAATTAGAAGTTGAGAAGATTCCCATCCATTGGGGAATGGCCTAACAAGTTGTGGTATATGAACGTCATGGAATCGTATTGTGCTATGAGAAATGATGAGCAGGCAGACTTCAGAAAAACCTGGAAAAATTTGTATGGTCTGATGCTGAGTGAAGTGAGCAGAACCAGGAGAATGTTGTGCACAGTAACAGCCTCGTTTGGCGATGACCAGTGTTGATAGACTTAGCTCTTCTCAGCAATGCAGTGATCTAAGACATCTCCAAAGGCCTCACGGTGGAGAATGCTGTCCACATCCAAAGAAAGAACGATGGAGTTTGAATGCAGATCAAAGCAGACTATTTGCTATTTTTTTTTCTTCTGTTGCGTTTTGTTGCCTCTTTCTGGTGGTTCCTCCCGTTGGTTCTAATTCTTACTTACAACATCACTAATGTGAAAACATGTTTAATAGGAATGTATATGTACAGCCTATATCAGATTGCATGCCGCCTTGGGAGGGAGGTGGTGAGGGAGGGGGAGAAAAATGTAAAACTCAAAAGCTTATGGAGGTGATTATTGATAATTCAAAATAAATTAATTAAAAAATAAATAAAATCATGGCTTTCAGGTAGTTTAATAAATTCTTAAATTTAATAATTCTTAAATTATCTCTTTTTGATCTATTTTCTGGGTCAGTTGTTTTTCCAGTGAGGTACTTTACGTTTTCTTCTATTGCCAATTTCCAGAGCTTCCATTTATAAGACTGTGTGTACTCTTTAGCTCAGCAATACCACTATTAGGTCTATTTCCTGAGGTGATTAGGGAAAAAGGAAAAGAACCTATGTGTTCTAAAATATAATTAGCAGTTCTCTTTGTGGTGGCAAAGAACTGGAATGCCTGTCATTTGGGGAATGGCTGAACAAGTTGTGGAATAAGAGTGTGATGGAATACTACTGTGCTGTAAGAAATGATGAGCAGGCAGACTTCAGAAAAATGTGGAAATAACATGTGAAATAATGAAGAGTGAAATGAGCAGAACCAAGTGAACATTGTTCACAGTAACAGCGATATTGTTCTAAGGACAACTTCGACAAACTAAGTCATTGTGAGTATTAGAAATACTCAAATCAACTACAAAGGACCGAGGAAGGAAGGTGCTGTTCATGTTTGGAAAAAGAAGTGATAAATAGAAGTATGTATAGTATGGTTTTACACACACACACACACACACACACACACACACACACGAAATATATATATGGGAGAAAAATAAAAAATAAAAAGTTCACAGCAGAAAACAAAAGAAAATTTAGAAGGAAGCACAGAAAAACAGTAGCTTTGAAAATGATGTGTGGTAGTTAGCAAACGGTATGAACTGGAAATCCATGGCTTTATACTGAATCCTTTTTTCATGCTGCATTGTGCATGTAGAAATGGTCTTTTTTGGCCTTTTTGTACTGAAGTTCAAAATGAATAAAAGTGTTTTAAATGCTAGTTGACTTTACTTTTTTTGTTCGTGTGTTTACCCATTCTTACTGCTCTGGAACCCCTAGCCTTGCTGGCTTATCTGAGAGCTCTGGATGCAATCCTAGTCACTTTGTCAGATTCCCCTGCCCTATGAGGCTTTCCTGGGTAGGGATGTGAATCTGTAATCTGCTCTGGTCTACTCCTGGCCTGGGAATCTGGCACTGAGTGCTCACTTTTGCCTTACCTGGGAGATCTCATGCTGTTCTGGGCCAGCGACTGAGCAGGAGACAAGCTGCGAGCATCCCTGCCCTGATGGTTTAATTTATGCCTTTGGGCACAGAATCCATGATCCCAACCCATGGTTTCTACCTTGATCTCTACCCTGTAGGTGATATTTATGATCTTGGATTGGAAATATGGCCCCCTGTGGTTTCTTCTTGGATTCCCCAATCACGCCTCAGTCTGGTGAGATCTTAGATCATTGATGGAGCAATTGTGGGGGATGGCTGGGCCGTCCTGCTTCCTCCTTCTATGTCTTGTCTCCATCTCTGTCCTTTTGAAAGCCATTGAGTGACATAGACCAGGAAGCATATTTAAATTGGTTGAGAAAACTCAGTCTTGGTGTCAGTCTGTCCCCCACCCGCTCCATTCACCTGAGAAGGACCTTGTAAACTTTGGAGGCAGGAGGATGGAGAATTCCTAAGTGCCCCAAGCCCCGCCACGTCCCTGTTGCTGCTGACAGCCCAGGACACACTAGACGTAGTGAGGAAAGGGGTCTTCAAGGACATGTCCGTGTATTGTCTCTGAGCTGGCGCCTGCGTCCTCTCAATTCTGCATTCCCTGATGGAGCAGACATTTGGCGGCGGTAGGGGAAGCGGGGGGAGCTGTCTCCTACCAATTGTTCTTACTGTATATGCCACCTTAGTTATTATTCCTTTCTTAAAGCTGGCTAATTTTTATCTGTTCATAATCTCAGGGGAGATTGCACTAGTGGGGTCTCCTGGGCTATAGAACTAAAAAAGACATACCCAAACCAGCACATTCCTAGAACCAGGAAGGGAGAGGTAGCAGCCAGCCCATCAGTCCAGTCGATACTACTCAGATCGAGACACCTCTAATGCGGTTTTAAGGGATTAAAATTTAAGGTATTCAGTGCCAGGCCCTGAGCTAGGCATGGGGATGAAAAGGCAAAAATGAAGCACTCCCTGCCTTCGAGAAGCTTCCACTCTAATGGGGGGAGGGCTGTGATAGTACAGCTAATTAGTCAGAAAATCATTTCGAGAGGAAACAGCTGTGAACAAGATGCAGAGACACGTAAAGGTCATGTGGATGAAGGTGCCTGTGCTTCACCCAGACAGGCAGGAAGGACCTTCAAGGATGATGGGAGAAGAGAGCACCTGGCCAGTGGTGTCATGTGGGCCTCTGTCCTTGCCCCACTGCTCTCAGGCCTGCTCCTTCTATCCTGCAGATTTGTCTCTGTCTCTCTCTGTTCCACTATCTCTGCCTTGGTCCCATATCTCTGTCTCTGTGTTTCCCTCTGTCTCTGCCCCAGCCCCCCCTTCTCTCCTCCCTTTTCCTCCTTTCCCATTCATTTAAAGGCACCTGCACCCTCTCTGTGTGCCTTAGGCTGGGGTCTTTAAGGAGCCCAGGGCTAGGGATGCAGGGGAGAGGGCAGAGGGAACCAGAGGCAGAGCTCTGAGCATCTTCCTCCTCTTTTAGGTGGGGCAAACGTTGTCCTCCTGGAGCCTTCCCTACACAGGCCATTCTGACCCCCCACAACCTGGCTGCCCCTGGCCTGCCTGGAGAGATGGGGGTCCGGGGGGAAGGGGATGAAAAGGTGCAGACTGCATGTTGATGTGTGGCAGGAGCACTGTGGAGCCTTGTGCTGGACAGAGAACGAAGGGGCCAGCCCAGCCAGCAGCCTGGGGAGGGCAAGAAGAGTTGGGACAGTTTCCTTCCTTATCATGGTGCAGGAGGAGATAGGGGAGCATTGTAGCTTGCCCTGGCTGGGGTCTGTCCTGGATGGAAAAGGATTCTAAACCCTGACCCTACTGAGGGCCGAGCTGCCCTCCCTGGACTTGGGACTACTGGAAATGTGGCTCAGAGGAGGAGGAAAAGGGGAAGGAGAGGAAGGAGGAGGAGAAAAGAGGAGGAAGAGGAAGAAGAGGAAAGAGGAGGGGAAGGAGGAGGAGGAGAGGGAGAAGAGAGGAAAGGAAGTGGAGGGGAAAGAATGAGGGGAAGAAGGGGAAGAGGGCTGTTGTGTCTCCAGAAGGACAGACCACAGGATGTGTGGGGAATTAGGTAAGGGCTTCCAGTGGGATGAGGCCAGCACAAGGTTGAGATTGTGCCTAATACTGGGGTGGTTCCCAGCATAAAGGGCCTGGGCCCTGGGCCTGCTCTTCTGGAGCCCTCCCTGAGTGGAATCCTGCCTGGGTACTGGAGGGTGGCAGCACGAGAGTGGGAGAGGCATGGCCCACTCTTCCAGGTCTTCTTGGCACTCTCTGGCTGTTTAACCCCCTCAAGACTGTCCCCACTTTGACCTTGGGCAAAAGTGGGAGTTCCCTGTGTGTGGAATGGCGCTTGCCCCCCCTCCACTCCACCCCCAAGCAGGTTCTGTCCTGCTCTCACGTGGCCCCCACTTTGCCCCAGTCACTCACTCTTCCCCAATCTCTTTCGCCCCTTTCCCGATAGAACTGGCACTGGGCCAACGCTGCAGGTCAGTCCCTCTTCAAACAGGCCCCCTCCCCCCACCCCGTGGCAAAGCTGGAATTGAGCCCCAGTCCTCTGACGACTCCGGATCCAGCCGTTTTCTGAGACCACGCTGCCCACGTTGACATCTCTCAGGGAGATCTGGGAAGAGCGAAAGGAAAAGCCAGCGAGAGCGAAATCGGAACTGGGCGGGGCCTATGCCTTGGACCCAGCAATACGGAGTGCCCCAAACAGGTGAGACCAAGGCCCCAGGTGTACAAAAGGAGTCAGGGGGCTCTTTTCGTTGTAACAGAACTGGCAGCACAGGGGTGCCCATCGCTCGGGGGATAGCTGCACAAATCGTGTTTTATGAAACTGATGGAAAGTTACTGACCCCTGAGAAAAGGGGAAGGGTGGGTTTCAGGGCTGCCAGAGAGCATTTGTATAAACTGAGGAAGGACAAGAATGGGCCCAGGAGCACAGCCGGTCCAGTGACCACGGGGACGGCGCACAGAGCCCCTCTGAGGGACTTCGGAACTACTCCAGTGGTCGGAAGGGCAGCCGCCTCGGGGGCACATGGAGCACGCTATGGGGGGGGGGCACTATCCGACTGCCCATTCGTGGGTTTGCTTCTTCTGCTAACATAGGCCTCCTGCTTGGGCTCCTGGGGAGGCAGGTGGGTGGGTATCGAATCCAGTGTGGGAGTGGGAGGGCGGGGAAGGAAAAGAGAGAAAATTGTATCCACATGACATTAAAAAGCCGCCCAGAAGAGAGGGCGTAGGGGAGTCCCGGGGGCTCCAAAAAGCAAGGTAGGTTCTGTTACTGTTGCTTCTAATTCAATATACATTTTTAAAACCCCAAAAAACTATGTAGAACAAATTCAAAATTTCATGTAGAAAGAAAATGCTTATACAGCACCTCCTATGTGCTGGACAGTGAGCTAAGCTCCCACAATTACTATCTCCTTTGATCGTTACAAGAACCCTGGCATGGGCATCAGCCCCTTTTTACAGCTGAGGACTCTAGGGCAGACAGTGTCAAAGTGACCTGCCCAGGGCCCCACAGCTAGCCAGCGTCTGACACTGCCTTTGCACTCAGGCCTACCACACTCCAGGCCCGGCACTCTGTGCCATCTCAGTGTCTCTTTCTCTGTCAGGACTCTAAATGGAAATGTTCATAGCTGTTGGCACTAAAAAAATTAAAAATTGCTTAAAAAGAATTGAGCGCAGGCTCCTAAATCTAAGCCTGCCCGACTTTCTCCCCCACCCTCATCTCTCAGCCTCCTTTGCACAACAAGGTCACCACAGAATTCCTGCCTCCAGAGGCAGGGGGGGAGATCTCTGAACGCATGGGGAAAGAACAGGCCACTGTGGGAGGGCCCTTCTGCCTGGGAACCCTGAGATTCACTCTAGGACCCAGTGGAGAAGGTGTGACTTCAAGGAAAGCACTGGATTTGGGATCAAGGCATCTGGGGTCCAGGTTCAGCTCAGACACAGGGCCTTGGACACAGGTGGGCAGTGGATAGAGGGCTGGGCCTGGAGTCAGGCACTTCCTAGCTGCGTGACCCTGGGCAAGTCGCTTCATTCTCTTTGCCTCAGTTTCCCCATCTGTAAAAGGGAATGGCAAAGCCCTCCACCATCTCTTGGTCTGCTTCATAAAGGAAGGACAAACAACCTTTAGTTTCTTCCTCTGTAAAAAGAGGCCTTTGGATTCCATGGTCTCCAAGAAGACTGGGGCTCTGCATCTCCAGGCTTGAAGGGTACAAATTCCACCCTCAGGCAGGCAGAGCAGGAGCAGCAGCTAAGGGACTGGGACAGGAGGGCCTCCGGGTCACTTAGGAGAGAACTGGAGACACGGGTGAGTCTCTCTCCTTCTCTGTTTCTCTCTCCTTCCTCTCTATGTCTCTCTATCTCTGTTTCTGTCTCTGTCTCTCTCCATCTCTCTCTCTCTCCTCCTCCCCCCCTTTCCTCTTTCTTCTTTCTCCTTCCCCTCTCTCTGCCCCTCCTTCCACTCTGCCACTCTCATTCTCTCTTTTCTTTCTCTATCTCTCTTCTCTGTCTGTCCATTTGTTTCTGTCTCTCCTCTCTTCTAATCTGTCTCTCTCTCTCTCTCTCTCTCTCTCACACACACACACACACACACACACACACACACACACACACACACACACACGGAAGACTTTTTGTTTACTTTCCCAAAGGGATTTGTGTCCCGCCCCCTTGCACCATGTGTGGAGAGAGAAGTAGAACCAGGCTCAGGAGCCAATATGGAGGGGCTGCTGTAGCAGACCCAAAGAACCCTCCGAACCATTTTTTAAAAAAATTTCACATTAGTGATGTTGTAAGGAAGAATTAGAACCAATAGGAGAACCACCAGAAAGAGGAAGCAAAGCACAATAGAAGAAAAAAATAGCCAATAGTCCGCTTCGATCTGCATTCAGACTCCACAGTTCTTTCTTCTTTGTGGACAGCATTTTCCATCGTGAGGCCTTTGGAGATGTCTTAGATCCTTTTATTGCTGAGAAGGGTTAAGTGTATCAATGTTAGTCATCCCACAATGTGGCTGTTACTGTGTACACATCCTCCTGGCTCTGCTCACTTCACTCTGCATCAGTTCATCTAAGTCTTTCCAGGATTTTCTGACGTCTGCCTGCCCAGAATTTCTTTTCTTTCTTTGTTTTTTTTAAATACAGCACTTGATTTTATTCTTGACAATGTTCAAGTGGTTTTACAACAACCTTATGGAAGCACATTAAAAGTTACCTAAAGGGGCAGCTAGGTGGCACAGTGGATAGAGCACCGGCCCTGGATTCAGGAAGACCTGAGTTCAAATCCGGCCTCACACACATAACACTTACTAGCTGTGTGACCCTGGGCAAGTCACTTAACCCCATTGCCTAGCAAAAACAAAAACCAAAAAAAAAAGTTACCTAAACTTGTAATAAGGAGCTTGGTGAGAGGGTGCCTGGAGCTCTCTGCTAGCTGTGCCCTATTTGCAAAGTGCACGATAGTAATGCTCTGAGTTTTTATAATTTTGAATTTCTTTTTAAACAGAAGTGGTTTGTACATTTCTTTTCAAAAAGTGCCAGATTTGTCAGTGTTGCATGTAAATAATTGTGTCTATTCTTTTACTGTAGCATAGACTTTATTTACAAAATGTTTGTTTATAAAGTTTTATGGATTTTTACAGTGAAGTGTTTACAGCTGTTTAATAAACGACTGTATGTATATTTTGTATTGACTTTTATTTCGTGAATCTTTAAATGTCTACACCTCTTTGTTTTTCTCTTAGGCTAGGAGCTCCCACATCATACAGTTAAAATAACTCTGCTCAGATTTCCCCCCTTTACCTATCTACTAAGTAGCATATTTGTTTTTTAAAGCTCAGTTGACTCTTTACTAAACAATAGGGTCTGCTCATCATTTCTTACAGCACAGTAGTATTCCATTACATTCATATACCACAACTTGTTCAGCCATTCCCCAATGGATGGGCATCCCCTCAATTTCCAATTCTTTGCCACCACAGAAAGAGCTGCTATAAATATTTTTGTATACGTGGATCCTTTTCCAATTTGTATGATCTCTTTGGGATACAGCCTTAGAAGTGCTATTGCTGGGTCAAAGGATATGCATGGTCTTATAGCCCTTTGGGCATAGCCCTAAATTGCTCTCCAAAATGGTTGGATCAGTTCATAACTCTACCAACAATGCATTAGGGTTCCAATTTTCCCACATCTTCTCCAGCATTTATCATTTTCGTGTTTTGTCATGTTGGCCAATCTGATAGGTGTGATGTGGTACCTCAGAGTTGTTTTGATTTACATTTCTCTAATCAATAGTGATTTTAGAGCATTTTTCCAAATGACTATAGATGGCTTTAATTTCTTCATCTGAGAACTGCCTGTTCATATCATTTGACCATTTATCAATTGGGGAATGGCTTGTATTCTTATAAATTTGTCTCAGTTCTCTATATATTTTAGAAATGAGACCTTTATCAGAGACACTGGTTGTAAAAATTCTTTTCCAATATTCTGCTTCCCTCCTAATCTTGGTTGCATTGGCTTTGTTTGTGCAAAACTTTCCAATATAATGTAATCAAAATAATCTATTTTGCATTTCATAATGTCGTCTATCTCCTGTTTGGTCATGAATTCTTCTGTTCTCCGTAAATCTGACAGAGAACCACTTCTTAAAAGCGTAGGAGGCAGACCTAGATGCAGGAGGAGGGCTGAGAGGGCTGCTGACCTTAGATTATTTTTGCTAATTAAGTGAGAAGTTTAGTGGTATCTATGCTGATGAACTTTCCAAGCCTGGGGCAAAGCTTGCAGAGATCAGAGCCTCTCCTCAGACTGGAGGCTATACTTGGGGCCCCTAGAGGCCAGAGGCTCATGATCCCTCAGAGTGGAGGCTCCCCAAGGCCTGGGCCTCTGCTCAGACTGGAGGCCAGGGCCTTGTCTCCCCCCAAACACACTAACTACATCTCCCACTGTGCTCCGCGGCCCATCTGAGGACGTTGTGGTTGTTGGCCTCAGCTCTGCTGGAAACCACAGCCTGGGGCTTGCTGGGGTTGGTGTCTGTTGCTGAAGTCCTGGGGGAGAGGAAAGGCTTGCCACCATGGGCCCCCAATGTCGGGTTCGCTTTGCTAAGTGCCAGCTGCTGGCCACCTGCTTCTTCACCCTGGTAATTTTCATGGCTTGGGTTAGTGGGGGCCATGGGGGTGGTGAGGGTGCTGGACCAGAGGGGCCCCAGACTGGGCCCCAAAGCCTCCTAAAGTCAGAGCAGGAACCAGGGAGGGCTACAGAGGCCTCTGGCTGGATGAGAGAGCAGGGCCTTATCAGGGCTGCCAGAAACCGAGTTATCACCTCCTGTCACTGCAGGCAGGAAGATGCTGGTTCCTGGGGCCTGAGGCAGAGGCCAGGCTGAGCCCCAGGACAGGACAGACAGAGGCCAGGAGAAAGGCAGAAATGGGCGCTGGGTCTGAGCCATGGGTCAGGCAGGCAGAGGCAGAGACAGAGGTCTGAGCCTGGGGAGAGACCAGCCCAGAGGTGGAGCAGGCCCAGAGCCAGAGCTGCGGCTCAGCCCAGAAAGGGACTGAGCCTGTGGGGTTGGGGCTGGTTCAGAGAGGCCCCTTGCACCATTGGTATAGAAGGGCTCTGGAGCAGCAGTGTGTGGGGGCAGGGGTCTGGAGGTGGAGGCTTCTCTATTCCTCTGCCTCTTCCTCCTTCTTCCCGTGATACAGAGTGCCAGGCTGCCTTTCCTTGGGGGTTGGCAGTGAGCTGAGGCTAAGGGTTGGGAGTGGACGAGGGGGTTAATTGGTCTCCTTGGCCTTCTCCATCAGTGGGCACCCAGGCTCCCTGTTGTAAGGGCCCCAGAGTTTGTGGTGTGAGACACCAACAGAGGAGGGACATTTCTACCTTGAAGCCCCCCTGGGTTTGAGCCCACCCACTCTGTACAGGGTTAAAGATCAACCTAGACAGTCGTCTGGGGGAAACACCTCCTGGGTTAAGGCCAAAGCCCACTGGGGCGGGGACCCTGCCCGGGACCATTTGCATGGGTTACTCCCTCACCTGTCCACCTCCTCTCTTTGTTTTTATGGCAAAGCCTCAAGAAGGAGAGGGGATGGCGGTTACTTCCTCCCATTGTTCAGAGAGAGAAACTGAGTACCCCAGACGTCCAGTGACTTCTTCAGGGCCCCAGCAGCGGCACAAGAAGGAGGCCAGGAGCTTTCTCCCCTCCCCCGGCCGTGGCCTGAGCAGCCTGTTGTGGGGAGGCTAGGGGAGCCCAACCCCTCTGGGTTACAGGAGCACCCCCGTCCACCTCTCCTCCCCCCAAATTCTTTCTTGCTGTCTCCCCACAGCTCCTGGGCCTGTCCATGGGCTTCCTGACCATCCTCACCCGATTCGGGGACCGCTTTGTCATCATCCACACCATCTCCCCAGAGGACGACCCCTATGGGTCCATGTACCACTGGGGTGAGTCCCCCCATTAGCCCCCTGCCCAGAGCATCCATCCTGGGTACACCAGAGCCCAATTCTGACCCTGAGCAAGTGTCTTCTCTGATGGCCTCAGTTTCCCTATCTGTAAAATGAGGGAGTTGGGCAGGGTAACATCTGGGGTCCCTTATTAAGAATTAATTAAGTAGCTGTGTGACCCTGGGCAAGTCACTTAACCCTGATTGCCTCATCAAAAAAAAAAAGCAAAAAAAAAAGAATGAAGAATTGGGCTCAAATTGCACTTGCTACCTGGATGACTTTGGCCAGGCTCCTCCCCTTTTTCTTTGCCTCAGTTTGCTCATCTGTAAAGTGAAGCACTTGGACTCAGGCTCTTGCCTTCTTCTGTTCTAAACCTTCTGATTCTGTGACCACACCCCAGTGACTTTTTCCTGGACACTTGGGCTCCAGATCCCGGGGAGGCTTGGTCCTCCTCAGGAGGCCTGGCCAGCTCTGGGCCTGGCCACCCCTCCAGTTTCAAAGACACAGACTGGCTTCACTCAGCAAGTTCTGGATTTTTTTTTAAGGTTCTGAGGTTTTGAGGAAACCGAGGCACAAAGTGGAGACAAGATTTAAATGAGGGGTGGCAGGATGACGTTTTGCAAAGACAAAGCAGTAACTGCTACTTCCTGTGTGACTTAAGAAAAGTCTGGGACTCAGTTTCCCTATGCATAAAATAAGGAGGTTGAACTGGACAGTTTCTTGTTTCTTCCAGTTCTGACATGCTGTGGTCTGTCCTAGGAACTCGGGTCTCCTGGACCTCCTCAGATGCCAAGCTGCCCCTCTCTTCTGGAAGGGTTGGAGCCAGGACACCCCTGGCTCTGTGGATTCTGTGGGGCTTAGGGGCTTGGCCAGGGAAATGGTCAGGACAGGAGGAGGGTGAGGGGCCAAGGGATCTGCAGCCAGGACTTGCTTGGGCTGACCTGGCTGGCAGAGAGCAGCTAGTCATGGCCCAGGCCAAGGAGGTTCCTCAGGCAGTAGGGCCGGTCTGAGCTTCCGGGAGGGGTGCAGGAGAGGGGCTGCTCTCAGACCAAGAGGAGAGGAGCTGACCATGGCGGACACCCGGGATCTGCCACTTAGCAGCTGTTGGCATAACTCCCAAGCCTCATGTTCTTTATCCGTGATGGGGATGTGAACAGTGTCAGGATTGTACTGAGGAAAGCCTTCTGTGGCTCTGAAAGGGAGTCGGTGGTAGAACAGACAATGAAACTGAGGCTGAAGGGATTCACCCAGGGGCTAGGAGACTCCCTCAGTGTCCCCAGAAGCCCTTCCCCTTGACTGTCCTGCCCAGGAGTCCTGTCCCCTAATTGTCCCCCAGGAGCCCCTTCCCCTAACTGTCCTCTCAGGAGCCCCTTCCCCTGACTGTTCTCCCCAGCCCCCTCCTCTAATTGTCCTTTCAGGAGCCCCTTCCCCCAACTGTCCTTTCAGGAGCCCTTCCCCTTGATTGTCCTGCCCAGGAGTCCTCTCCTCCAATTGTCCCCCAGAAGCCCCTTCCCCTGACTGTCCCTCCAGGAGCCCCTTCCCCTGACTGTCCCTCCAGGAGCCCCTTCCCCTAATTGTCCTTTCAGGAGCCCCTTTCCCTTACTGTCTCCCCAAGCTCCTTCCCTAGTTTCTCCCCCCACTCCCACCCCAGGGGCTCCCTCTCCTGATTGAAATCTCTCCCTGTCCCCTGGCCCACAGCTTTCTCCCTGGGCATCTTCCTGACCTCGATGCTGATCCTGGGGGTTATGCTGAGCATCCTAGGTGTGGTGCGGGAAGCCAAGGGCCTCATGGCTGGGGTGAGTAGCCAGGGACTGGGTGGCTGGGTCCCTGGGACAGTAGCTCCTCTATGAGTATCCAGGCAGCACTGGAGTCCAGACAAGAGTAGATGGACCCCTTAACTGAGACAGGAGCTTCAAGCTGACTGACCATGGGCCAGGACCTTCTCTTCCCCCACCTTGGTTTCTTCATCTTTAAAATGGGGGTGATAACAATGGTTCCAGCCCCTTTCCCCACCTCAGACCCTGAGAGTAGCAGAAGGTGGAGGAGGGGAAGGGGAGGGCAAAGGCACCAGAATCAGGATAGAGCCCAGCCATGATGCCTACAGATGGCCTCTCACCCTCCACGGCCCCCAGGGCCCCCAATTCCCAGAGTCAGAGAGTGGAGGGGACCATGGCTGGGAGGAGTCCTTAAGGGGTCTCATCAAACCTGTCCTTAAACAAGGCTGACGATAATAGCTGGGTTTTACGAGGGCCTTGGAGGTTTGTGAAGCTCTTTCCAGGTGTTCTTCTTCTGTCTGGTGGCCATGGGGAGCTCACTGCCTTCTGAGGTGGCCTGCCACCTTCTGATCATTGTGAGGATTAGAAAATGTGTTCTTAGGCCTAACCTGGCCTCTGGTCTACAGCTCTGCTCCTGATTCTGGAGCCTGGGGCTGAGCAAAGCAGGCTCCTCTTTCTTCCCTTAGACACACAAGACAGTGGCCAGTTCCTGTTCCTGAGTCTTCTGGCTAAACCTCCCTCCCCAGAGGGCCTGATTCCCAGGCCCTTCTCCTTCCTGGTCACTCCCTCTGCTTTACCAATGTCCTTCTTGAATGCTGTTGCCCAGAACCAGGCCCAGCTGTGATCCGGGGCAGGCCTTGAACAGTAGAGCTGGCACCTCACTAGTCAAAGACCCCCTGCCTCTCTGTGTCTCTTCCTTCGCTGCTGGGGGACACTCTAATTCAGACTCAGTGGTCTCTTAGAGGGGAACCGCTGCCCAGCCAGTCCTCCTAGACTTACACTTGTAAAGTTGACCCAGGAACAAAACTTCACATTTGTCCCCATTGAATTTCATCCTGTGCCATGCAGTCCAGTGCTCCAGCCCCATGAGCAGGGGGCCTCATGCAGCAAAAACACTCCCGAGTATGGCCCAAACCAAACTGAAACATAACTGGGAAATATTTAACGAAATAAGTGAAAATGCAGTAAAACACAGATGGTGTCACATTTAAGAACTAAGTTAACATGCAGCCCCCAGGGATCTGATTCTGGCTCAGTAGCCCCCAGTTTTGTCTGAGTTTGATATCCCTGATCTAGTCTGTCCAAGTCTTTGTGTGTCCTGACCCTGTCCCCCAACATTAAGTGTCTAAGGCTCAGCTTAGATCCCTAGGGCCCTCCTACCTATCTACCAATACTGGCTATTCCCCGTTCAGACATTCATCCACACCATTGTACGATCCCTTGACTCCTGTCTCCCCACCTTGTCCACAAGGAGAGCTTTGCCAAATCACAGAATATCCACCTGTCAAGTCACCCTGCCCAAAAGGGAAATGAGGTCAGTCCAAAACTGTCCAACCTACAAGAAAAGAAACTGAGGCAGAGCTCAGATCCATGAAGTGGGCCTCAGAACTTCCTCATGATCTGAGATGCCCCCTTTCCTTACCCAGATAATACAGAAGAGGCACAGTAAGACCCAGGCTCATTGATTGATAGACATGTGTCTTGACGCTTGTGATGAAGTAGCTAGTAGAAGGTATCCAAATGGCCTGGCCTTTCAGTAGCCTCACGCTGGGCAGTGGATTGGGGAATCAATTCACAGACACCTCCAGCAGAAGAGTCACCACTGGTCACGCACTCCTAGGCCCATTGGGCAAGCGCCAGAGGGCCCTTTCTCTAGCCAAGGCACATCAAGGGTGGATATACAGTTCAAAACAGCTGGGGGACTCTCCACGCCATTGAGTCACGCACGTCCTGCCACCCTGGGCTTGGCCATGCACTCATCAGGCCTTGGTTAAGCAAGTGGAGTCACTAGATTGGCTAATGCTAGGACGAGAGCAATAATGACCACCCCCATGGAATCGGACTCAACTGAACGATGCTAACTGGAAATAAGCCAGGAGTCTAACTCAGGTGGGGGTCTACACCAACCATTCCCCACTCTCTCCGACAAACTAGCCTTGGGCTCCACAAGTTCACAGGCGGCATCAATATGCTCATTGCTCTGTGGTTCACCCTCTCTTGAGCCCAGGGTCCCCCTCTTCTCTTTGGCCTGTGCCAGCCCCCATTAGCTGAGCCCTTCAGGGAGCACCACTGTCAGCCCCCAGCGCCAGATGGGGTCTTCCAGCATCCCAGGAGGCAGTTGGTGGGGGCCGGGTGATTGGACCCTTCAGAGAAAGCCTGGGTTTCTGCTCCCTGCTGATCGGGCCTGTTTTAGCCTTAGAAAACAGGTGGAGTGGTTCCATGATGGCATCGATTTCCATCTGCTCATCCGTCCCAGCTCAGGGATCTGAAATTCACACACTTCTTCTGGTGCCACTCTCATTATCTTAAAACACCAACCTTTTTTTGCTGCTGCTGTCCTCACGTCTGTTCCCAGTCTTGGCTCTTTCTTGGGTCGATTGCCCAACCCAGTCCTTCCCAGATGCTGCTGCTCTTTGGGATTCATCAACATTCTTGTCCCTTGCTTCCTTTTCCTGTACACGTGCTTCTAAAATCAGAGGACGTCCACAAATTCCCTGCCTGAACACAGCGCTCTCTTCAGGTAGCACCCCCTCCTCTTCCCTTGTGGCTTCAGAATTTCCCATCCTTCTTGGAACAACTTCACCATCTACAGATTAATCTGTGGGATCCCATCTATGCTCCCTCTGAGCCACAGCCTTGCCAGAGTGGGCTCGGTGTGCCCAGCGATGCCCATGCGCCCCGCCCACACTTTCCACACCCCGGTACTTCAACCCCCTCTAGATCCAGTCTTCTGTAGCCTGGGAAGAGGTTGGACCGTGCCGCTCCTTCTCCAGCACAAACCCAATGAAGGTGTAGGGCCACTGCCCCTCAGAGGCATGGATGCCACGGCAGCAACCAGTCTTCCTTGCTGGTCAGAAGCAGGTTCAGAACAACAGAGTCCCTCTTGTTTCTTCCTCTGCCATCTGAAGGATGACAAAACATTTAGGACAAGCCACACTTTTATCTTATTGACTGTTCTACGCTGGAGGATGGAGGGGGGAGAGATGCAAAGGGGGGAGAGATGCAAAGAGGAGAGAGAAAAAGAGAGAGGGAAGATGGAAAAACAGAAAGCTGGGAAGAGAAAGAGATGGAGAAAATGAGAGAGAGACAGAGAGAGAGGAGAGGAGAGAGAGAGAGGAGAGGAGAGGAGAGGAGAGGAGAGGAGAGACAGAAGAGCCTAGGTAGATGAACAGGTATTAGTAATCATGCTTCTGTACCACACTTGTGATCTATTTCCCAGGCTCCTCATCTCATTTCTCCTTCTGTCCAATTAAATCCAATAAACATTTATTGAGCACCTACTATGTGCCAGGCACCCTGGTAAGCGCCGGGGGCATAAAAAAGGTAAATGGCAGTTCCTGTCCTTGAGGAACTCACAGTCTCATGGAGGGGGCAGTATGCAAACCAACAGAGACAAACACATTATATACAAGATAGATAAGAAATAATTAAAGGAGAGAAAGCACTAGAAAGAGCAACAGTTGGGGAAGGTTTACTGTAGAAGGTGGGATTTTCGTTGGGACTTAAAAGGAACCAGAGAGGTCAGTGGTCGGAGTGGAGGAGGAAGAGCATTCCAGGCTTGGGGGGCAGCCAAAGAGAATGCCAGAGCTGGGAGATGGAGGGTCTTGTTTGTAAAACAGCCAGGAGGGTAGAAGAGTATGGCGAGGGCATCCCCTCAATTTCCAATTCTCCACAAAAAGAGCGGCTGTAAATATTTTTGTACATGTGGATCTTTCTCCCATTTTTATGATCTCTTTGGGATACTAGTGGTATTGATGGGTCAGAGTGTATGCATGGTTGTATAGCCCTTTGGGTGTAGTTCCAAATTGCTCTGCAAAATGGTTGGATCATTTGACAACTCCACCAACAATGCATTCGTGTTCCAATTTTCCCACATCTTCTCCAACATTTATCATTTTCCTGTTTTGTCATATTAGCCAATCTGATAGGTATGAGGTGGTACCTCAGAGTTGTTTTAATTTGCATTTCTTATGCTAGAGCTTTTTTTCATATTACTATAGGTAGCTTTGATTTCTCCATCTGAAAACTGCTTGTTCATATTCTTTGACCATTTATCAATTGAGGAATGGCTTATATTTTTATAAATTTGACTCAGTTCTCTATACATTTTGGAAATGAGGCCTTTATCAGAGGCACCGGCTACAAAAATTGTTTCCCAGCTTTCTGCTTCCCTTCTAATCTTGGTTGCATTGGCTTTGTTTATATAAAACTTTTTAAATTTAATGTAATCAAGATAATCCATCTGCATTTCAGACTGTCCTCTACCTCTTGTTTCATCATAAATTATTCCATTCTCCAGAGATCTGGCAGGTAAACTATTCCTTGCTCTCCTAATTTGCTTATAGTATCACCCTTTTTGTCTAAATCATATACTTGTTTTGACCTTATCTTGGTGTATGGTGGTATATGGTGGTATACAGATGTTGCTCTATACTTTATTTCTGCCACACTGTTTTCCAATTTTCCCAGCAATTTTTGTCAAATATTGAATTCTTATCCTAGAAGCTTGAGTCTTGGGGTTTATCAAACACTAGATAGATAACTATGGTTATTTACTACCATGTTTTGTGTGCCTAATCTATTCCACTGATCCACCACTCTATTTCTTAGCCACTACCAGATAGTTTTCATGACTGCCACTTTAAAATATGGTTTTAGACCTGATACAGCTAGGCCACCTTCCTTTGCATTTGTTTTCATTAGCTTTTTTTGTTTTGTTTTGTTTTGTTTTTGGCAACTGGGGTTAGGTGACTTGCCCAGGGTCACACAGCTAGTTAGTGTCAAGTGTTTGCTCTGAGGTCGGATTTGAACTCAGGTCCTCCTGACTTCAGGGCCAATGTTCTAGCCACTGCGTCACCTAGCTGCCCCTTGTTTTCATTAGTTTCCTTGATATTCTTGACCTTTTGTTCTTCCAAATGAATTTTGTTATTTTTCTAGCTCTATAAAATATTTTTTGGTAGTTTGATTAGTATGGCACTGAATAAGTAAATCAATTTAGGTAGAATTGTCATTTTTATTACATTAGCTCAGCCTACCCATGAGCAATGGATACTTTTCCAGTTGTTTAGATCTGATTTTATTCATATCAAAAATGTTTTGTAGTTGTGTTCATATACTTCCTGGGTTTGTCTTGGCAGGTAGACTCCCAAATACTTTATGTTGTCTACAATTATTTTAAATGGAATTTCTATTTTTATCTCTTGTGGCTGGACTTTGTTGGTAATCTATATAAATGATGATGATTTATGTGGGTTTATTTTGGATCCTATAATTTTGCTAAAGTTGTTAATTATTTCACCTAGTTTTTTAGTTGATTCTCTAGGATTCTTTAAGTATGCCATTATATCGTCTGCAAAGAGGGATAGCTTTGTTTCCTCATTGCCTAGTCTAATTCCTTCAATTTCTTTGTCTTCTCTTATTGCTATAGCTAACATTTCTAGTACAATATTGAACAATAATGGTGATGACAGGCATCCTTGTTTTATCACTGATATTATTGGGAAGGCTTCTAGCTTATCCCCATTACAAATAATACTTGCTAATGGTTTTAGATAGATACTACTTATCATTTTAAGGAGAGCTCCTTTTATTCCTGTTCTCCCTAGCATTTTTAATAGGAATGAGCGCTGTATTTTGTCAAAGACTTTTTCTGCACCTGTTGAGATAATCGTATGATTTCTGTTTTTTTTTTTTATTGATATGGTCAATTATGCTAATAGTTTTCTTAACACTGAACCAGCCTTGCATTCCTGATATAAATCCCACCTGGTCATAGTGTATGATACTTGTGATATGTTGCTGTAATCTCCTTGCTAGTATTTTACTTAAATTTTTTTGTGTAAATATTCATTAGGAAAGTCGGTCTATGGTTTTCTTTTTCTGTTTTGGCTCATCCTGATTTATGCATCAACGCCGTATTTATGTCACAAAAGGAATCTGGTAGGACGCCTTCTTTGCTCATTTTTCCAAGTAGTTTGTATAGTATTAGAATTAATTGTTCTTTAAATGTTGGTAGAATTCGCTGGTGGATCCACCTGGCCCTGGGAATTTTTCTCTTAGGGAGTTCATTGCTGGCCTATTCAATTCTTTTTCTAAAATTAGGTTACTTAAATATTCTATTTCTTCTTCTGTTAATCTAGGCAATTTATATTTTTGTAAATGTTCATCCATTTCATTTAGATTATCATATTTATTGGTACATAACTGGGCAAAATAGCTCCTAATTATTGCTTTAATATTTTCTTCATTGGTGGTGAACTCACCCTTTTAATTTCTGATGCTGGTAATTTGGTTTTCTTCTTTTTTTTTTAAATCAAAATAACAATGATTTATCTATTTTATTGATTTTTTTCATAAAACCAGCTCCTAGATTAATTTATTAGTTCAATGGTTTTCTTACTTTCAATTTTACTAATCTTCCCTTTGTTTTTCAGGGTTTCCAATTTGGTGTTTAGTTTGGGATTTTCAATTTTTTCCCCATTTTTTAGTTGCATTTCAATTTCATTGACATGCTCTTTCTCTATTTTATTGAAGTAATAGTTTAGAGATAAAAATTTCCCCTGACGTACTGCTTTGGCTGCATCCCATAAATTTTGGTATGTTGTCTCATTATTGTCATTCTCTTTGATGAAATTTTTAATTGTTTCTATAATTTGTTCTTTGACCCACTCATTCTTTCAGATTAGATTATTTAATTTTTTATTAATCTGTCTTTCCATGGTCCTTTATTAAATGTAATTTTCATTGCATCATGATCTGAAAAGGATGCATTTAATATTTCTGCCTTTCTGCATTTGATTGTGAGGTTTTTATGCCCTAGTACATGGTCAATTTTTGTGTATATTCCATGTTCCACTGAGAAAAAGGTATGTTCCTTTCTATTCCCTTTCAGTTTTCTCCAGGGGTGTATCATATCTAACTTTTATAAAATTCTACTCACTTCCTTAACTTCTTTCTTGTTTATTTTGTGGTTAGATTTATCTAGTGCTGAGAACGGAAAGTTGGGGTCCCCCACGAGTAAAGTTTGACTCTTGCCTCCTAGGATTCATTTAACTTCTCCTTTATAAATTTGAATGCTGTGCCATTTGGTGCATATATGTTTAGTGTTGATATTACTTCATTGTCTATGGTGCCTTTTAGCAAGACATAGTTTGCTTCCTTGTCTCTTTTAATTATATCTATTTTAACTTTTGCTTTGTCTGAGATCATGATTGCTACCTGTTTTTTTTTTACTCCAACCAAAGCATATTATATTCAACAGAAGCCTATTACATTTGTTTACAAGAAACACATTATATTATATCCAATAGTTCTTGAATTATCTCTCCTGGATCTATTTTCCAGGTCAGTCATTGCTCCAATGAGGCACTGTACCTTTTCTTCTACTTTTTTTTTCATTCTTTTGACTTTGTTTGATTGTTTCTTGGTGTCTTGCAGAATCATTAGCTTCCACTTGCCTGATTCTAATTTTTAAGGAATTGTTTTCTGTGAGTTTTGTGCCTCCTTTTCCATTTGGCCAATTCTACTTTCTAAGGTGTTATTTTCTTCAGCGAATTTTTGTACATTCCCCCCCCCAATTTTTTTGTGCTTTCTTTACCAAGCTGTTAACTCTTTTTTCATGATCCTTTTGCATAACTCCCATTTCTTTTCCCAACTTTTCTCCTACCTCTCTTATTTGATTTTTTAAAATCCTTTTTGAGCTCTTTCATGAGGACTCTTTAGGCCTGAGACCAATTTCTATTTCTCTTTGAGACTTTGCATGTAGGCATTTGGACATTGTTGTCCTCTTAAGAGTTTGTTTTGCTCTTCCTACCACCGTGGCAGCTTTATATGATCAGGGATTTTTTGTTTCTTTTTTTGCTTGCTCATTTCCCAGCCTATTTCATGACTTTCAAAGCTGAACTCTTCTCTGGGGCACAGGGGGTAATGTCCAAGGCTTCTTGCTCAAGGGGGCCAGAGGCCTGGTCACTGGCTTGCTGTGCTGGGGCCTCTCAGGCAGGTGGCTCACCTCTTGCACTGGGACTTCCAGGGCCTTGGGGGCCCTGGCCTGCTGCCAGGGCTGGATGCTTCATTGCTGGCACACTGTGCCGCTGGTCAGCTGAGGCTGAACTGTGCTGCTTCAGTGGCTGCTCAGTGTTGCGGCTTAGAGCCCCCGCTGGCTTGCCCAGATTCCACCTGCACTGGGCTATGCTCCCCTTTGCCTAAGTGAGACAGACCTTTCCTGCAATCCTCCTAAGTTATCTTGGGCTGGAAAATTGCTTCACTCTGTCCTTTCATGGGTTTTTCACTCCAGAATTTGTTCTGAGGCTTGATTTAAAGTTGTTTGGAGGGAAATTGGGGGAAGCTTGGGCAACTTTTCTACGCTGTCTGGGCTCCGCTTCTGTTTCCCATACCTTATGCATTTTCATGGAGGTGTATGTGAGGCTACGCTCCCTTCTCGGGATAGTGTCTGGTCCTCTCCTGGGCTATGCTGTCAGTATTTAACCTGGCCTTCTTTGTGATGCACGCCTTGTCACACCTATGTGAGGTCTTCCTCTGCCTCCTTCCTGTAGCTTCGAGCCCTGGTGAGGGCAGATGCGAGACTCCAGGTGAATAGAGTCTAACTGGCCCTCGTTAGCTGCCCTCCATTCCTTGCCTAGGGCCCCTCGTGCCTATACGTTAAGTCCTAGTCCAGGCATTCAGACACACACCATTTTCTTGGGCTTCTGGGTGGGGAGCCAGCTTGCCTTTCTCTCCTGAAGCCTCCGCCTTCAACTGGCAGAAGCGATGATAATGGCAGCTGTGTCCCTACGGTCTGCAACGTTCCTTCCAGTGTTCTTGTCCTTGCCTGTGCTTCACACCTTCCTGAGGGGGGTGACGTCTTCTGTGCCCTGGTGACCCCCCGATGTGGGCTGTGGTCATTGGACCACGGTAGGCGGGGTCTTCATCACATCCCAGACATGCACTGCACCAGCTGCAATGTGACAGACCCGCAGAGACATGGGATTTAGTGCACCAGGACCCAGCCCTGGGAGCTTCCTCAGCCTCCACGAGAGCAAGTCAAGGCTCGCAGGGGACTTGCTCGGGGCCAATCAGCTAGTGAGGGCTGGAGCTAGACCCCAAGTCCAGATCTTCCTCCCTGAGCTCTTTCCTTCCCTGACCTGAGGCTTCTGCGACAGAGTGCTGGGCACCAGGGCTGACCCTGGCCAGGGATCTCCATCATGCCTTCTGCCCAGGAGGCCCTCCCTGTCCTCTTGGCCTCTTGGAATCGTACCCCTCCTTCAGGGCCCAGGCCAGGATCCATGACTTAATTCTAGGTTGGGGAGGCACTCATACTTCTCTGTCTATTGGTACTTGGCTTTACGCCCTTGAATCCAGTGCTTCAGAGAAGCCTACTAAGATCTGACTGTGGCCCAGCCTCATGCTCACCAGAGAAAGGCAGAGTCGGAGGCCTGGGAACTGAGGCAAGACTGGGCCTCCATTTCCTCATCTGTACAATGGGGAGGTGAGACCAGACAGCCACTGAGGTCCATTCTGGCTGGTTCCTGGATTCTGTGACCCCGCCCCCTGTCCTGGACTCCAGCCTCTCTCAGGAAGGAGATGAAGCCTTCTGCAGCTGGTCCTCATTCCCCATCTCGTGCTACCTCCCAGGAGAAAGCCCCTGGTCCTCTGTTCTGGTTCAAGTGTATGTGGAAAGGATTTGGTTTGGTTCATCTGAGGAAAGACCCTGGAGAGACCATGGAGAAGGGAAATCAGGAGAGGTCAGGTGGAGGAAACCGGGAATATTGATCCTGGAAAAACTTGGAGGGGTGGGATGGGGAGGGCTCATTGTAGCTGTGTTCAGGTGTCTGAAAGGGAATGGAGGAAGGTCCGTCTGAGCCCCACTCCAAAATGGAGGCCCCAGAAGGAACTCATCAATGAGAGAAGGGAGACAGCGTAGAAGCTTGAGGGAGAGCAGGCAGCTAAGGCATAGTGGTCCTGAAAGGAGGAAACCTTCCCGGGGTGGGAAAAGATACAAAATAGAAATAAATTAGCCATGAGATAATCTGGGGTGGGGGATTGGGTGTGGGAGCACCTGGGAGCACTGGAAGCTGGGAGGTGGCCCTGAAATTGAGCTTTAAAGGAATTAGGGATTCTAAGAGGCACAAGTGAGGAAGCCAAGCATCCCAAGCATGAGTGTGGAGGTGGTAAATGGAGTTGGATGAATAAGGAACATGTGGAAGACCATTTGGCTGGACCATAGCATGTGCAAAGTGAAACAATGGGAAAAGCCAAGGAGTTGGATGAAACCAGGTTGTGAAGAGTTTAAATGCCACGTGGAAGGGTTTTAAATTTTATTCTAGAGGTAATAGGCGCCATTGGTGTTTACTGAGTGACCTATTCAGCCATGGACTTTAGGAAGATCACTTTGGCAACTTCATGGAGAATGAGTTGGAGAGGAGAGAACCAAGTTAAAGGTTAATAGTCTTGTCAAAGGGTGGCAATGGAAGGGGATGGAAGGATGGATGGATGAATGGATGGATGGAAGGAAGGAAGGATGGGTGGGTGAATGGGAGGATGGATAGATGGATGGATAGACGGATGGATGGATGGGTGGATGGAAGGGTGGATGGATAGATGAATGGATGGATGGATGGATGGATGGATGGATGGATGGATAGATCGATGGTTGGATGGATGGAAGGATGGATGAATGGACGGGTGGGTGAAAGGGAGGATGGATAGATGGACTGGAAGGATGGATGGAAGGGTGGATGGATAGATGGATGGATGGACAGATGGATGGATGGATGGAAGGATGGATGGATGGATGGATGGATGGATGGATGGATGGATGGATGGAAGGATGGATGGGTGGGTGAATGGATGGGTGGGTGAATGGATGGACAGGAGGGTTGTCATGGAGAGAGGAATGACAGACTTTTCAACTGTTCAGATAAATGGAGGGAAGAGTTAAGGCTGATAGCAATGTTTGGAGGATGGTAGTGACTCCAGTGGAATTTGGGGAGTTCAGAGGAGGGAATAGCTTGGGGTGGGGTAGGGAGAGAGTTCTGGTTGGGACTGTTGAGCTGGAGGTGTTTCTGGGACATCCAGTTGGAAATATCCGAATGTCAGTGGGACAGGACTTTAGCTGCAAAGAGTAACTCAGGCTGGATTTGTTGATCTGGGACAGCAAAGAGGGGGATAATTAAACTCATATGAACTGATGAGATCACTGAGAGGCGAGGAAAGGGCACAGGACAGAGGGGAACGCCCAGTTAGGAGGCTGAAGTGTGTGTGTGTGTGTGTGTGTGTGTGTGTAGTATGTGTGGTGTGTGTGGGGGTGCATGTGGCATGTGTGTGTGGCGATGCCAGTGGAGGGGGGCTGCTTCTCTGAGTGAGAGTGACTCTGTGCTCCTGGGAGCCGTCTTCTCAGAGGCTGAAGGAGAGGGTGGATCTGGAATCCAGGATGTCCAGCAGGCACAGTTGACTTAGTTTCTAGAGTCAGACAAGTGAGCTGCGTGGAAGGTCATAGGCCCACAAGATTTCACAGCTGAAAGGGGCCAGCACTGTGGCCTGGGGAGGTGTGGCCCCCTCATTTTACAGATGAGGAAACTGAGGCTTAGCCAAGGGCTTGCTTTTCAGCTCTATGAAGCATGAAGTAGAGTGGGGAGAGTCGGGAGGGGACGACCACCCTCTGGTATGCGGTAAATGTGTGTTTATCCAGTGATGCATGGATGAATTCAGAGCCAAAGGAGAGGGTGGGGTAGAGATCTGTAGCTTCTTCCTTAGCCACTAGAAGGCGCGATGACCCTGAAAGTAAAGCCTCATGTCTGGCAGCCAGCCCATGCCCAGCCTGGAATATTCCAAGCCTGGAATAAGGAAAAAGCCCCAATTTCCTGGCAGGCCCGTGTGCTGTGTAGAGCCCAGGTTTCCAGGCATCTTGTCTAGCCCTTTGAGCAGCTAGGCCTGCTGTGTGTTAGCTGAGATGCGAGGTGCCCCCGAGCCCCCCAGTGCCTAGGATGGGGGCTCAGAGTCTGGGTGAAGACAGGCAGCCCGAGCCAGTCCCCCATCCCCCCATCCGATCCCCGTGTTGAGCTGGGAACTGCCCAGGACAGGGAGTGGCCCAGCTCCTTGTGCGCCCGCCCCTCCAGGGGGCCCCGGGAAGGCTGGGCGGATGGTCTGGCCTTCAGGGCAGTCCCCAGCTGGGCATGGCGAGAGAGACCCCTGATCTTACAGAGAGGGAAACTGAGTCCTAAAGGGGCGGTGCTCCTTGCCCTGGCCACGTTCCCAGATTCCATTCTGGGAAGAGCTGCAGTCCCCGGAATGCTCTATCACACACACACACACACACACACACACACACACACACACACACACACACAATTTTGGCAAGAAAGAACCAGATACTGAGTCCTAACAGCAGCTCCAATTTTCCTCATGCTCTAAGCTCTCCAAAGTACTTCTTTCAACAAGACCCTATTGAGGGTGGCGGGGTCATTATCCACATTTTACAGATGTAGAAACTGAGGCCCAGAGAGAAGCAGGACTTGCCCCTGAGTCAAGAGTGGAGGGGACTGTAGGGAAGGTCCTCCTGTCTGGGCCACAGACTAAGGGGACAGGCTGGTCAGAGCGGCAGAGGCCATGGGGTCAAAGCCGAGGTATGGCCAGCGGCTGAAAAGAGCGAGGCCTCAGCTCTCCTCAGTCCCGGCCAGAGAAGGCTAGGGCTTGTGACTAGAGAAAGCGTCCTGGGCCTGGCCCGACCCCCTCTCCCCGGACTGTCCCCATGCCTAGCCCCATTGCTCAGTGAGGAAGCACAAGGCCCTGCTGCTGGCCCTGATCAGGTCTGCAGCACCCTCGGTGTGTTGTGGGAGTAGATGGTGATGAGGAGAGAGGTCAGCAGTCAGCAGAGCCTCTGCAGGGGGTGGGGTGTGCCTGGCATATTCCCAGTGCTTAGCACAGTGCCTGGCACACAGTAGGCACTTAATCAATGCAGAGGGGTTGCTTGGTGCTGGACTCTGCACACTAGTCCTCCCTGGGTGGGGTCAGGCCCTGGACTCTGCTTCCCCTTCATCCAATTTGCAAGAGGCTCAAGGGTGAAGCTGGAGTCAGTGTGGAGGAGCAGCTCTGAACTTAACTTTTCCTTTCAGCGAAAACAGCAAGTGCTCTGAAGGGCTGGAAGCCTGGAGAAATGGGAGCTTTTGTGATACCCCTGGAATTAATTATGCAGTTAATGAAGAGTAGTGCCCTGGAGTCTGAGACCTTGGACAAGTTCTCCTCTCTGGCCGGAAGGGCAAATCTGTACAGGGGAAAGAGTTGCCCACAGCCGTGAAATCTCAGGTCCAAACATCCCCCCTTCCCCTTTGCCCCATTCATATTCTTGTTACCCCGAATGACTCTCCAAGTGTCCTGGGGTCCCAGGGAGGAGAGAGAGGGACCCAGCTGGACTCAGTGGGCAGCTGGCGAGCAGATGGAAGAGAGGGAAGAGGTCTGGGCTTCCTCCTTTGTGCAGAGGCTGGAGCTGTCCAGGACCCCCAGGACCCCTTCCTTGGATGGGCCAAGGAGAGGACAGTGACCACATCAGACGCATCCCTTGTCTCCGGCTCTCACGCCTTCTCAGTCGCCCAAACTTTCCATTCTTTCTTCGCTTCCTTGGAACCCCCACTCTGGGCTTCTAGAGCCTTGTTCTGAAGTCTGAAGAGGCAATGCTCCCACTTTAGATTATTCCTGGTGAGCCAGGACATCCCAGCCCCAGAAAACAGGAGCTTGGAGGTGGGGGTGGGGTGTCTTCCATGCCTCTTCCTGCCCTGACCTCCCAAGGCTGCTCCTCGCAGGGGGTCAATTCCTCAGGAAATGCAAGGCCTTGGAGGGTGAAGGACGTAAGGGCTGAGGGCCAGAAAAACACAAAACCGGCCGCTTTTGTTCCAGTTCAGAAGGGGAAGGCTCGGCCTGGACCCACATCTGACCACAGCACCCCCTGCAGGGAGCTCTGTCTGCTGGGGGCTGTTAGTGTGGTCGAAGCAGTCCCTCAGGCACCTCTGGGCCTCAGAGCCTTCAGGATGGATCAGGGTGGGCAGTGAAGGGGAAGTTGGGGGAAGGGAGGGGAGGGACACCCCACCTCTGCTCTGCTTTCTCCCTCCCCTGCCCCAGAGGCCCGCGGCCGCCGGGGGAACAGGGCAGGCGCCTCCAGATGGGCTCCTGGCTGGCAGCCCTGGTGCAGCCGTCTGCCCGTGCCTGGCTGGCGGGGACTTCTAGGGAGTGTCTGTGGCTCCCTTTCTGGGGGCAACACTCAGGGTTTCCTTATCAAGAAGTCAGGATCTGTTCTAGTGGAAGCACCCTGGATTTGAGAGTGGAAGAGCTGAGTTCCAATCTCAGTTCTAGGCTTTGGACAGATCCTTTCTCTCTGGGTCTCAGTTTTCCCATCTATGAAGTGAGGCAATGACTATAGTTTGCTTTTATACCATACTTCAAAGCTGACAAAGCACTTCTACAAATAGTATCCAACAGTGACACTAATAGTAGCTAGCGTTTGCAGAGCACCTACTGGGTGCCGAGCACTGCGTTAAGCACTTTGCACATCTCTCATTTGGTCCCTACAACAACCCTGGGCACTGCTGGCCTTTACGGCCCTCACCTGACAGATGAGGAAAATGAGGCCGGAGTAAGTGACTTGCCTAGAGACACACAGCTCCTCAGTGTCTGAGGCTGGATTGGAACCCAGAGCTTCCTGACTCCAGGCTCCCGGCTTTAACCCCAAATTCAAGGTGCCTTGCTATTTCTTGCTGCTCTCCTGACTGATTCAGGGCCAGCCTTTCTGGCAGGGCTGCCGCCATGGTGATTCGGGTCCCCGCACTCCCGTACATACACATTTAGAGGCAGCTGAGGAGGAGGCCCCAGAAGGGGTGACTGGGGAAGCCCCTCCTCGCTCTGGTCCCGTTCTCTTCTTTATAGGACAGAGCTAGACCAGATGAGTGGAAGTGCCCTTGCAGCTCAGAATCTGAGTCCTGCGAGCCCAAGGGCCTTAGCAGAGGCAAGGCTGCAGGAAGAGCCTCCAGCAGGCCGCAGGCTCTGAGCGGCCACTGGCCTCAAGTCCTCAGTATCTCTGAGGCCCAAGGACTGGGCAGGCGGTGTGGCCTGGGGTGGGTGTTTGGCAGGCAGGGCATGTGCATCCACAGAGGAAACAGGGGCCCTAGCTTTGGTAAACGGACCAATGCACCGAAGAGGTGGTGGGGTAAGAAGGCAGTACCGGGGATCTGTGTGCCTGTCAGTGGGCCGGCAAGGCACTCAGGCCGGGTGCTGGAGTGCCCTTGATGCTCAGGGTCGGGGCCTCAGCTTTGAGGCCCCTCCAGGCTTGCTCTGGGACAAGGGGGCTCTAGGAGGCAAGGTCACACTGCCCAAAGCAGGGGTCGCCAGGTTAGAAGCCCTGGGGGCCTGGTTCCAGCTACACCCAGCCAGGATAGATTTCCTGATTTCCTCTTATCATGTCACCTGGGAAGGGGAATCAGATAGTAGGGATGGCCGCGTGAAAGGGAACTCAGGGATGCTTGGGCTGGCTCTGGTTACCCCCAGGGAACTGTCCCTGGTCCACTACACAGCTCACCTTTCCGGGGCCTGGAGTCCTTCTGCCCTCCCCTGGCCAAGGTTCGAGACATCCTCCCCATCCCCAGCTTGTGAAACCTTTCCAGCCTCTTTACATACCCAGGCTAGCACCTGCCCTGTGCTCGAGCCATGGGTGTGTGACGGGGGCGGAAAGGACCTCGAATCCCTTTTCTCTTCTCTCAGGTTTGTAGAGCGTTTTGCTCACAACACCCCTGAGAGGTCAGCAGTGCGAGAATCGCCAGCCCCATTAGCCAGAAGAGAGAACCAAGGCTGAGCAAGGCTGTAAACAGCGGGTCTGGAGTATCTTATATTCCATTGTGGACTCTCCTGGCCAAAAGAGGCCTTGGGGGTCAGCGAGCCCTGCCCAGACCTGGGTCAGAGCCCTTGCTGCCTGGTAGGAGGCAAATGGGGCTCCAGGCTCTTCAGGGATGAGGAGCTCATTCCCCTTCAAGGCAGCGCCTGCCGCTTTGGGCCAGCTCCCACTGCAAGGAAGATCTGCCTGGCCCCCAGCCTATGTCTGCCCTTTGGGCAGCTTCCCTGACCCCCTCAGACAGCTCAATCAAACCAAACCACCTGGCCCGGCCTGGCCCTATGGCTGACCACGCACTGCCATATTGCATCTCCAGGCCCCACCCTCCCCCTTTGCTCCTGAGGGTTCTGGGTCATGGAGTGAGCTGAAGGGGACCTTCTAGGTCAAGTTCAACTCCCCCTCATGTTTAGGGTTAAGTTCCTGGGGCCCAGAGAGGAGAGCAGTCACCTGCGCCTTCTTCCCGGAGCACACTGCTTCTCCCCAATGTCCTGTCCTTATCTGACCTCTGGGTCTCTTCCGGTAACCTGGGCCCAGGAGCAGCTTCGATGTTTCCTTTCATGCTGTCGTAACCTGGAATTCTTCTAACCCAACACCTCGGAACATGTTTCCCATATTTCTCCGAATCCCTCATGGTTACTCTGCCTCAGAGGCCAGAGCCCACCCTAACCCTCATTCCATTCCTGGCCCCACTTTGGGTTTTTTGTTTGTTTGTTTTTGTTTTTTAATTAACTTATTTTGATTTATCAACAATCACTTCCACATGCTTTTGACTTTATGATTTTTCTCCCCCTCCCTCCCCGCCTTTCTCCCCAAGACAGCACACAACCTCATATAGGCTCTACATGTACATTCCTATTAAACATATTTTCACATTAGTGATGTTGTAAATAAGGATTAGAACCAATAGGAAGAACCATAAGAAAGAAGAAACAGAACTCAACAGAAGAAAAAAAAGAGCAAATAGTCTGCTTCGATCTGCGTTCAGACTCCATAGGTCTTTCTCTGGATGTGGGCAGCATTCCCCATCACAAGGTCTCTGGAGATGTCTTAGATCCTTGCGTTGCTGAGAAGGGCTGAGTCTATCAAAGTTAGTCATCGCACAGCGTGGTTGTTACTGTGTACAGCGTTCTCCTGGTTCTGCTCACTTCACTCAGCATCAGACCATACAAGTCTCTCCAGGTTTTTCTAAAGTCCGCCTGTTCATCATTTCTTATAGCACAATAGTATTCCATTGCATTCATATACCACAACTTGTTCAGCCATTCCCCAATGGATGGGCATCCCCTACACTTCCAGTTATTTCTGGCCCTACTTTGTGCTCCTTTACTGCCCCCACCAAGGATGGCTGGGGGCCGGTTCCTCTGGGGACCTTTCTTTCTGGCCCCCGCAGGGCAGATGCCCAGGGTGGGAGGCCTGGGCGTCCCATAGTCTTCCAGAGGAGCCGAGCCCTGCCCAGTCCAACCCAGAGCCTCCTTCTCCTGTACCCTGACCAGCAGATGAGGCAGGAGGGGGTCAAACCCTGAGGGTGGGTTGAATTTGCATTTCTATTCATATTTGTCACATGACCCTGCATAGTTGTATTTCATCTTTTGAAAACTGTTCACATCCTTTTACCCCTTTGTATTAAGAATTGGCTCCTGGCCGGAGATTAGCATCCATTTCCTATTTATCTGGGATAAGGGTCTGCCAGGAGAGCTGGCCCAGAGGTTCCTCTCCCTCTAGGGTTTAGCTGCACCTGCCTGGCCTTTAAAGATAAATTCTGGCCTTGACAGCTGTCTCATGCCCTTTTCCTTGCAGTAGGAGAATCATGTTTGGTCAGGTTTGGTGATGGGAGGGTCACCAACTGAGTGGTGGCCACCTCCTGCTTACTGGGTCTGTCCTCACCAACCTGGACTGCCCAGATCTGCATTCGCCGATCTTTCACTGGCTGTCAGAGTTGGGAGGGGCCTTAAGGACCAGCCAGGACAACCCCTTGGCTTTACACATGGGGAAACTGAGACCCAGAGAGGGTGTCACAGTGCAAATTTAGTGGCAGAGCTGGAAGAGGAGCCTGGGCTGCTTTCACACCCAGAGGTTCGAGGTTTCTCTCTACCCTCGTATGCCCATCCTTGTAAGGAGCCATGCAAGAGAACCTGGCCACCTGGCAGATCTCAGGGCTCAGTGTGAATAGAAATCAGTCCATCAATAAGCATTTATTAAGCACCACCTGTGGTGCCAGGCACGGTGCCATGTGCTGGGACCCAAGGACAAAGAAGGAAAGGATCCCTGCATGCTAAGACTTGTCTATCTGAGGGGCCTATGACGATGATGTCATCCCAGGACCCCAGGCCAGTTCTAAATGCTTAGGAAGCTTCTCACTGGTGTCAGCAGGGAGAGGTACTGAGGCCAGGGAATGTCTCTGGGCTGGGGAGCCACCCGGGCCTCCTCCTCCTCCTCCACCTTCTGCTGCTCCCTGGGGCTTTTCTGGACCAGCCAAACAAATGCCCTTCTGCCTTTCCTCTGTCTCCCCAGGGCTTCCTTTCCTTCACCTTGGTGTTCTTCGTGGCAGTGCAGGTGACCTTCTGGAGATACCGGGAGCCGTCCAAGGTGAGTGAGGCCTCCTCACTTTGTCAGACAGGCTCTGGGCTCTGAGCTGGACCAGGGGTCTGCTTGTAAATGTTTAACCACCAGCTCTGGGTGGGGCGGGGCAGGGAATGACACACCTCCAATGTTTAATCTGCATTATTAATGTTTTCGATCACATTCTCAAGTCTAGACAGTCCACAAACAATCCCTCAAGCCTGGATTTGAAACATTTGCTGATTTCTGAGGTTTAAGGGTTCACAGTGACAGTGCACCAGTGAGGGTGGGAGGAGGATCCAGCCCACCCTGATTGGATCCTTAGGGATCTGTGGAAACCACAAGGGATGGAAAGACTAGGCAGGAGGAGGGGAGCTCAGCACTTCTTCCTAGGGCCAACCAGGAGGGCTTCCTGGAGGAAGCAGGCCCCCTGGGTCACAGTGGGTGGAGAGGTGATGGGTGTGGCCACAGGTGGCGCTGACCTAGAGAAGCTCAGAGGAGACCCAGGGGCCTGGCTCAGGCTTCTAGCTCCACCAAGGGTGAAAGCATGTCTTGTCCCCCTGCACCTAGAGGCGCAAAGTATATCTTGAGCTGGCTCCGGATTCCTTCCTGGAACTGGTGATGGACCCCAGGGCACCATGCCAAGACTCAGCTTCCTGCTGCCAACCTGGCGAGAGCTGGGGGGGGAGGGGAGATGCCAGACCCTGGGGGGCAGGGACCCCTGGGGGCACAGGCAGAGTATGTTCCTTACTGCTTGGCAGTGTCTCTCTCCTCTGGGCCAGGGTATGGGGCTGGGCATAGAAGGCTGAGGAAATAATATTAACAGTAATGGGGAGGAGGATAATTGGAGAGACATCTGCCATGGTGGAAAGTGTGGTGGGGAAGAAAGGGGGTGAGAGAATAGAGAGAGGAGAGAGATGGAGAGACAGAGAAAGAGAGAGAGAGAGAGAGAGAGAGAGAGAGAGAGAGAGAGAGAGAGAGAGAGAGAGACAGAGGCAGACATAGAGAGAGAGAGAGACAGAGAGGCAAAGACAGAGAGAGACAGAGACAAAGAGAGGAGAGAGAGACAGAGAGCGACAGAGAGAGAGACAGAGAGACAGAGACAGAGAGAGAAACAGAGACAAAGAGAGACACAGAGAGACAGCGAGACAAAGAGAGAGGCAGAGACAGAGAAAGACAGAGACAGAAAGACAAAGACAGAGAGAGGAAAGAGAGAGACAGAGAGACAGAGAGAGAGACAGAGACAAAGAGAGACACAAAGAGACAGAGAGACAAAGAGAGAAAGACAGAGACAAAGAGAGGCAGAGACAGAGACAGAGAGACAGAGACAAAGAAAGAGGCAGAGACAGAGACAGAAAGACAGGGACAGAGACAGAGACAGAGACAGAGAAAGGAGAGAGAGAGACAGAGAGAGAGACAGAGAGAAACACAAAGAGACAGAGAGACAAAGAGAGACAGAGACAAAGAGAAACAGACAGACAGAGACAAAGAGAGAGACAGAGACAGGGACAGAGACAGGCAGAGAGATTTGGCCTCAACACCAGGAAGGCCTGAGTCTAAGCCCTGCCCTGGGAGGGGGAGTTTCCTGCCTGGGAGTCCTGTCTCTCAGTGAGATTCCAGGCCCAGACCCAGCCATCACCTGGAAAAAGCTGGTAACTCTCATTTCTAGAGTCTTTTGAGTGTCCCAGAGCTTTTGCTCACAACAAGCCCTCGTACAGATGAGAGCCTGGAGGCTCGGAGAGCAGTGTGCTGTGACCTGGCCCCAGGAAAGGCCCATGACGGCTCCATGGGGAGGGCGGGCTGTGGGTCCGGCGTGAGCTCCCTCCAGGCCTGACTGTGGGTGGCCGCTCCTGGGCCGGGTCGGCTGAGGCTCAGTACGGTCCTAGCGGAAGCTGGTGCTGAGCCTCGAGGCAGCCACCTGTCCTGGTCAGAATGGCCTCTGGTGACACCTCTGGGTAAACTGCTCTCCCCTTTGCAGAGAGGGCTCCATGGTTGGGACCTGGTCATGGTCTATGTGGCATCCATATGATCAGAACCTACATGGTGTCTAGAGGCCCGATCTGAGGAATGTGGACAGATGGTCCTACCCTCAGGGAGCCCCAGTCTGGAACATGGGGAACCCAACTCCAGATTGTGAGGAAAGGCACGGCTCTGCCCGAGGAGCTAACAGACCAGTCCCGTGTCCTCACCAAGGGTGAGGTGTGGGGCCAGAATCAGCCAAGCTCCCGAGCCTTCAGTGGCCCCTGTGGGCATGAGCAGAATGTCCAAAGGAAGCTAGAAAGCCTGGCCAAAGATGACAGGGGCTTGATGATGCTTCTGTTGCTGCTGGCACATGGAAAAGAAGGTTTGTGTGAGGATAGACTCAGGGATGATCAAAGTACTGGTCACTGTAGCGAGCAAGTCCATAACACATTCCATACTCACAACAATCCTGGAGGCAGGTGCTCTTATGATCCCATTTTGCAGATGAAGAAACAAACAGAGGTTATGTACCTTGCAGGATCACACAGTAGGTGTCAGAGGTCAAATTTGAACTCAGGTCTTCCTGACTCCAGGTCACTGTGGCACAAATCTGGGGTGTGCCTAATTTAAAAATTAGAAGGTGAGAAAAGGGAATGGGGCCAAGGTACACCATATATTAAGGGAATATGCTTAGGTGAGAACATCCACGCCCAAGATGGGTGTACATGGTGGAGAGCATTGGATAAAAATTGGTGGAGACAAAAATAGAGGTAATATTGCCTTGGAAGTGTACAAGAGACCGCCGGGACAGAAAGAGGACATAGCTAAGGAGCAGGCCTGGCCCAGCCACAGGGAACCACAGTGCCCAAGGTCCAGGAGAGATCAGCATGTCATTCCAGACATAGGAATGGGGGGGGTCCAGGGGGGATCAGCGTGTCATTCCAGACACGGGAATGGGGGTTAATTTGAAGCACATGAAGTTTGGTTGTTAGTCATGCTTGCATGTAGAAGGTAGAACTTTGGAACAAGGTCTGAGACGTAAGGGGACAGCCACACAGTGGCACTGTCTTTTCCCCTCATTTGTTCATTTGTATGGAAAGGTCAAAGGATTTTGAGGCAGCAGGAGAAACCAGAGTGCTTCAAATGCACACAATTCCTCCAAGACTGTAATAGTAAAGCTCCTTGAAATGGGTTTTTAGGGTAGAAGATTCCCTAAGAGGTTAAGCAGGCACCATAAGGACTTTATAACCTTAAGTCAAATAGAGGCTGCAGGTGAAGATGTCAGTCCTGGTAGTAGGAGGAAGAAGATTATAAGGCAAGCAAAGAGCTCTAATTAGTAGACTGTTCTGTTCTAAGAGAGCAAGGAGCACCCCAAGAGGCCAAGACTCTGGGGAATGGTGGGTCTCCCTCCTAAAGCAGAGAAAGCAAGTGTCCCCTAATATAATAACTGAGTGTTTGAGGGTCCTGCCGTTCTTAAAGACCTGGAGCTTTGCCTCTGGGCTCTAAGTTAAAAGAGAGATGGCAGCAGCTCCCCCTCCAGGGGGAAGAGGCGGCCCTTCAGCTGAGTGTCCTAGAGGCTGATGTCTGAGAGACCCAGGGCAACAGAGAGGTCACCCCTGAAGGGGGGCAGGCCTGGCCACCCCAGCCTATGTGTGTGCTGTGGGTTCTGGCCACAGAGCTTTCTGGTGGATCCCTGGTGAGTCTCCCAGGGTGAATAGTTATCCTGGGCAGGGGGAGGGAGGGGAGAAGGAAGCCTTCAATTATCCAGCCATCATCCTGTCTGTCTGTCTGTCTCTCTTTCTCTGTCCCACTCTGCATCTGTCTCTGCCTCCTCCTTCTGTCGGTCTCTCCTCTCTTTCTCTGTCTCTCTCTGTCTCTCTCTCTCTCTGTCTGATTCTCTCTGTTTCTGTCTCTGTCTCTTTCCATGCCTGTCTCTCTGTCTTTATCTCTTCTTTTTCTCTGTCTGTGTCTCACTCTGCATCTGTCTCTGCCTCCTCCTTCTGTCTGTCTGTCTCTCCCCTCTCTCTTTCTCTCTATCTCTCTCTGTATCAGTCTCTGTTTCTCTCTGTTTCTGTCTCTGTCTCTTTCCATGTCTGTCTCTCTGTCTCTATCTCTTCTCTCCCTCTATCTCTGTCTCACTCTGTCTCTGTCTGTTTCCTCCTTCTGTCTCTGTCTTCCCCTTTCTGTCTGTCTGTCTCTCCGTCTCTATCTCTTGATTTTCTCTGTCTCTGTCTCACTCTGCATCTGTCTGTTTCCTCCTTCTGTCTGTCTGTCTTCCCCTTTCTGTCTCTGTCTGTCTCTCCCTCTCTGTCTCTTTGTCTCTATCTCTGGTGACTGGAGGGGAAATCAGGGAAACCGGGTTGGGGTAGAGAAGACACTCTCATATGTGTCTGAGTGTATGATTGAGAAGGAAAGAAAAGCCAGCCTTGGTCTGTCACATGCCCTGGATTTCTGAGGAAGGATAAGCAGGGGCCTTGGAGAGTCAACCCAGGAATGTTGAGAAGCTCCCAAGAAACAAATGCTAAAGATACAAATTCAGATACAGAGGGAAACAAAGAAACAAACAGGATGCCCTAGTCAGGAGCTCACATTTATGTGGGTCTAAAAGATATGTGTAGAAGGTGGAAGTGGGGGAGGTGACAGCTGCAGACACAAGAGGGTGGCCCCGTCCGGTGCAGAGTGACCAGAGCCCAGCCGTCTGGATGCTGAGACAGAGCTGGCCAGGAGAGCCAAGGACAACAGGCGCAAGCCTGTTGGGGAAGAGGAGACCAGAGAAGGGGTAGGACCACGGCTTGAGGCAGATGGGATGAGGAGGTGGCTGGGAGGAAGAAAGCAGAGCTCTCCAGTTCTCCCTTTCCTCTCTCTTCTTGGCCAAGAAGAATGCCTTTGGGGCCGAAAAGAACAATGCAGGACAAAAGAGGCAGGCAGAGCCCTAAGACCAAGGAGGACGGTCACCAGGCCCGGCTGGAAGAGCGCTGGGTCCTGGAGCCACGGGCCAAGATACCCGAAAGGTGGCAGGCCAGAAAAGGATCTGGGGGCCTGTTCCCGACAGGGAGAAAAGCAAATCCACCAAGTCTGGGCCAGGGACTTCACCTTGGGCTCCTGCAGACCTTTAGTGCCTGCTCTTACCAGGGTGACTAGCAAATGTCTAGAGAAAGGCGGGGTGACCCCAAAGAGGCGGCACTGAGACCAGGTCCTCCTAAGCTCCCCTGAAGCCCTCTCTTGACAGCTCTCAGAGCGGGAGAATGCCCAGGCTCCCACGAAGCCTGGACTGGCCACATGATTGTACACTGGGGGGACTTGGGGCTGGCTGAATTAGGGGACCCCAAGAATAGTCCCTGGTGGCTACCTGTTCCCAGAAGCCCGGGCTGTAAAGGACTAGATCTGTAACGGGCACGGGCCTTCGTAGCGCCCATGTCTATGGGCCTCTCCGGTTTGCCGAGCACTTGACAGATAGGATCCCATTTGATCTTCACAACTCTGAGAGGTGGCTGCTGTTATAACCCCTACTTTATAGATGAGGAAACCGAGGCAGGCAGTGGTTAAGTGACTTGTCCAGGGTCACCTGGCTAGTCAATGTCTGAGTCTGGATTGGAACTTGAGTCTTCCTGACGCCAGGCCCGGTGCTCTATCATTGTGCTGCCTCGGTGAAGGAATGAATGAACCAGAAGCAATTGGTGGGATACTGGGGAGGGTGGTCCCTGTGTGGGTTGGGGTCCCCACATGGGCTGCAGTCCATGGAGGCCACTTAGGAGGTGTAGGCCCAGCCCCCCTGCTCAGGGTGCCCAGCGGGCTCAGGGCTGGCACTGCCCCTGGTGCCCGGCTGCTGCTGAGCAGGACCCTCCCGGGGCTGCTCAGGGCATTGTTCCTCTGGCCTTCCCTTCTGGTCTGGGCCAGCTCTGCAGCACATAAGGGATCCATCAGGGCCCAGCGGTGACTCAGCTGAGCCGCATCATACTCCTAGCCCCCATTCTATAGAAGAGGAAACTGAGTCTCCCAGAAGGAAAAGGCCTGGGTGGTGGTCTCCTAGAAGCAGGCCTCAAGCCCAGGGCTTCCCTGCGGACCAGCCCCAGCCCCGGGTGAGGCGAGGGCGGCCCAGGGAGGGAGGCCTGCCCTCCTCCCCATCCCTCCCTGCCGGCCTGGAGGTGCTGTCCGGCAGATGGGGGTGGGGCCCTCAGGAAATGCCTGGGGTGGGGGGGGGAGGAGCAGCTGTGGGCCAGATTCTTCCTGACACACTCACTTTCCCTAAAAAGATGCTTCCACAGAGAGAAGTCTCCTCCTCCCAACCTCCCCTCCCTCTCCCCCACCCCTCCTTCACAGAGGAGCCCAGGAGAGCATGAGTCTGGCCTTCTGTCCCTGCCTCCTCGCCCAATGCACACGCGTGCACACACAGGCACATGCACGTATACACACCCATGAAAATATACACGTATACACAAACATACACGCCTATACAAATCTACACATATATACATCTGTGTACACACACACACACACACAATACGCAACCCACATATAGACATGTAATACACAATGCGAACAGACATATATACCACATACATACCCACATACACAAATACACGTACACAGCACATACTATTCACACACTGCACACATGTACACATGCACACACACATACACATGTATATACAACACACCCAACATGCATGCATGCATGGATGTGCACATAAATATATACATGTACATACACGTGCACGTGGAAATACATGCATGTGCACACAGCTGGCCACAGCTGTTCCTGGAAAGCCCAGCAAGGGCTGGGGCAGGAAGGATGCCACCTGGCCCTCAGGTCACAAAGGAAGGCTGTGGACCTTTGGACGGCTCAGCCCTGCCTCAGGCCGAGCAGACAGATAGCCCTGCAGATTTACTGGCCAGAGAGCTGGGCCACTGCCCACTTCACAGGCCTCGGATTCCTGCCCCTCCCCCATCCCTTTTGGGGAGGATTTCATTTATAGAAAGCTAAAGTTTCCAGGAAGATGAATTTTTATCAAGTGAAGTCACAGAGCTTTGGCCATGTCATGAACCTTCTCTGTGACTCGTTTTCCCCATTTATACAAAGAGGGGATGGTTGATCTCTAAGGTGTCCAATGTCTGGCACCTAGTAGGGGCTTGCAAAAGGCTTGCTTGGTAGCTTGACTTTCAAGTTCTCCAGTGGATGAAATTTTGAGCCTCGCCTAGAACAGAGCCTCAGGGACGCTGTTGGTCCTTAGAACCCAGTTTCTGGATTTGTTTTGTCTTGGAGGGGGAAAGGGGGCTGCCCTTCACCCTCCCCCCCAGGCCTACCCCCAGTTGTTTCCACAGCTGTGATTTCATTAGCCTGATGTGGGGGTCACAGCTTGGTGAGCCCCTGCCTGTCCTCCCCCTTTCCCATCAGGGCCATGGCCAGGACCAGCCCCAAAGGTCCAGGGAGACCCCCCCTCCTACTCTGGCTCTGACCCCATGGCTTGCTCCCTCCCATCCTCTGTGGAGGGATTAAGAGGGGGAGAAGCAGAAGGCCTTGGGGGATTTCACAGATTTTGTGATGTGGTACAGGGGTGTGTGTATGTGAGTGTGTGTGTGTGTGTGTGTGTGTGTGTGTGTGTGTGTGTGTGCATGTGAGAGTGAGTGTGTATTAGAGCATGAGAGAGACAATAGAACTCACAGACCAGATCTGAGAAGCTGTCTAAGATCGCCCTCTCATTTTAGAGGAAAACCCAGCGAGGGAAGGACAGGGAAAGGGAGGAGAGGGGAGGGTGGAGAAGGCCTCTGTGGGTGGGGTTATCTGAAGGTCCAGGCCTCCTGAGCCCAAAGGCTCTCCTCGGCCCCACGCTACATCTGCTGCTCTCTCCTCCTTTGCGGGGCATCCCTCCGTGGCCTGGGTGCTCCTCACTGCCAGACATGAGGAGGGGCCCAGCGAGGGGAGCCCCTCAGCTGCTCACTAGGGTGCTGGCCAGCCTCTTGTGAAGATGCCGTAGGCACTCTAGAAATACTGGTATTTATCATTATAGATAAGGAGTGAGTTTGGACAGAAAATTTGGTTAGGCACCTACTATGTGCCAGGCATTATGCTGGGCATGTGAAGACAAAGAGAAGAACTGCCTGCCCTCGGGGAGTTTGCACTCTACCGAGGAGAAGTACCTTGTGGTGGACGAGTCAACATCACTTGTGGACCAGGCCGATGCCAAGCTGGCGCCAGGCTGAGGAGTCAGGAATGGCTCCGGAGCTGAGCCCCAGGGAGGGAAGGCCTCTCCGTGGCAGAGGTGAGGAGGGAGACCACACCAGGCCTCGCACAAGGGGGCCAAGACTCCTTCCACAGTGGCTGGCTCTCCCTCTCCCCCCTCGGGGCCTGGGCAGAGGGGCTCAGAGGGGGCTGCCGCGAAGCCCCTTCCAAACCCCACTGCCGCCGGACCTGCTTCTTGGGATTGGCAGTCACTCCTCAGGGCTGTGGACAGACCCCAGCACCGCCGGCCTCCAGAGGCCCAGAAGGTCTTAGCTGTCTCCGAGACGCCTTCAGCCAAGAGCAGGGAAGGACAGAGGGGCCATGAGGGCCCCGGCAGCAGGCCGGCCCTCCCGGGCTACACCACAACCAGGAAACAGAGATGGAGAGGGAGTCCGTGGTTGGGCCCGCCTTAATCACTGGCTCCTGTACCCCCAGGGCCTAGCACACGGTGGGGGCTGAATTGCTCATTAAGCAGGCTCACCAAACTCCCACGTGCCACCAGGCGGAGTGTGTGGACCACGCTCCTAAGCTGGCCTTTGGACCCTTGTTACAGAAGAAAAGCATTCCAGGGTGAATGTCAGGAGCAAAGGCGTGGAGGTGGGAATCTGCCCGGAGTGTGCCCGGAGAGGAGCTGAGGCCGGGAAGCAGGTGTAAGGGCCTCGAATACCGGGACTAGAGCTCCCAGAAGGACGTTCTTGCCTCAAGCTTCCCCTTCCTCAGACTCTCTGTCCGGTCCATTGATTTCTTCCTGGCAGGAGCTCTGCCTGGGCTGTCTCCCCTAAGTCCTGGGATCGATAAGAAATCAGCAAACACGTCCTCCGGTCGGCAGCTCCAGCCTGGGCTTGGGAGAACAGAAGAAGGAGGCGGGGATCCTGGACTGCCCTTCCCTGTTTTATCGGGGAGGGGTCCCCGGGCAAAGGAAAAAGCTCTGGGCTCCTCTTCCTGGTAGACTGGGGGGGTGCTCTCTGCCCCACGCAGCCTCTCACACCCCAGCTGATGACTGGCCAAGCGGCCACGGCGAGTCTCAGGGGCCGCCAGCCCTTCACTGGAGGGGGCGGTCCCTTCCAGGGGCCCTGCTTGGCAGGTCTTCCAGGGCCCAGGCACGGTCACCTCCCGAGAGGTTCCCAGGAGGCCCCACCCTGCCCGGTCATGGGCATCATTCGCTTTTGTTATAAGCCCCTCTGTGCCCAGCACCGTGCCTGAGGACGAAGCTGTGTTGTGGACACAGATCAGGACGACACAAGACAGGGAGGAGGTCAGCAAAGGGGGCAGAGGCGAAAGCAGGCAAAGTGCTCCGGGAATATGACAAGTAATAATAGTGACAGCTAACATTCACACAGCACCTACTGTGTGCCAGGCTCTGTGTGATCGTCATGGTAATCCTGGGAGGTGGGTGTTACTACCGTACTCATTTTATGGGTGGGGAAACCGAGGCCAGCAGAGGCTAAGTGACTTGCCCAGAGTCACACAGCTAGTAAGTGTAAGGTCTTCTTGACTCTAGGCTCAGCACTCTGGGCACTATGGTGCCACCTAGATGCCCAAGAAAGATCATTTTCATCCTTTTATGAAGGGGATTTGTTCTGTGAAGTTTGGACTCAGTCAAAGGGCCATGCTTGAGGACCTAGAGGGCCACTCTGAGGCCGCAGTTTCCCCATCCCTGATCTAGAAGAATCAGGGAAGGCTTCACTAAGAAAGCAGCCCCTGAGCTGGCCTCATAGAATGAGGATTTCAGTAGGTGAGAGGTGAAGGGAAGACTGTCCGAGTAGAGGGGAGAGGGCAGGACAAGCTCTGGAAATTTCACCAGTGTGGGCCTCAGTTTCCTTCCTCGAGGGAAATTAAGGTAAACTGAGGCCCAAGTTCTGAACACCATCAATTTATTAGCAAAGCTCAAATTTCCCAAAACCAGGGTCTCCTCCAGAGACTAGAAGGCAGCCTTGCGGTGGGGAAGACAGCACAGTTGGCTACAAAGTCAGAAGCACCATAGGCTGGGGGACAATGTGATTGACAGGCCCTCAGGAAGGCGGGCTTAGCAACACCCTCTCCTTCCGTCTTTTAGCTAGAGATTCTGATGGAGGGAGTCCACCCACAAGAATAGCTAGCAGTAGAGAGACAGCGGGCTTCCTCTGACTGGTCAAGGACAGCTGGTGGTCCAGAGGCAACAAGTTGCCTTTAATTAAAGTGATTTATAGGGGAACAGAACTTTGAAACTTAACTGAGGAAACGGACCCTCATAACTGAATTCAGAGAGATGTGCCTGAGGCGCTGCTACAGAATGGGAGAGAGACAGAATGGCATCACTTACAAAAGAGAATCGGCTTGATTTTTCTTAATTTCTCAATAAAATGTGTTATTTGTTCAGTGTCTTCAGGTGGCTATAGAAGTGATTGTAATGTTGGTGATGGGGCTGGCAGGCATGGGGATGATAGAAAGGAGCCTCTGTGGAGCGCTGAGGGCAGATGGGGCTCATTGGTGGGCATTGGGATGATAGAAAGGAGCCTCTGTGGAGCGCTGAGGGTGGATGGGGCTCATTGGTGGGCATGGGAATGATAGAAAGGAGCCTCTGTGGAGCACTGAGGGCGGATGGGGCTCATTGGTGGTAATAATAGGAGCTGGATAATGGTGAGAAGGAATGGGAAGAGAAGGGGGAGGGCAGGATCAGGGGGATCTCCAGTCTCAAGCCTTCCTGGCGGGTTCTGTTCACAGGTGGAGAACACCATGCTCGACACCTACGACCTGGCTTACGAACAGGCAATGAGGAACGTCTCCGACATCTGGCGGCAGAAGCTCGTGGCCATCCATGACACGGTGAGCCCTGGGCTGGGAGGGGCCTGGGGAGGATAGAAAGGCAGCTTCTCTAAAGTGAGAGTCTGTGTCAGAAATGGTTTGATTCCTGTTCTAAGGCCCAGGTGGCCCTGGAAAGTCTCCTTCTCCCCGGTCCTCAGTTTCCCGGTCTCTGAAATGAGGAGAGAAAGGAGTATTGTGGACTCAGAAGGGCGCAGCTCAGGGACCAGGCTGCCAGCATTCTCCCTCCTGGCTGGCCCGAGTCGAGCCCAGACAGGCCGGGATAGGCAGCTGCACACTGCTCCCTGGCCTGCCTCTTACTGGGGCCTCTCTGCCATTTCCAGCTTGGCTGCTGTGGAAAGAGCTCACCTCTCAGTGGGCTTGGACAGGAGGAAAGGGCCTTGTGTAGGGGAGTCCGGCAGAGAGAGGTACGGAGTGAAGGCAGGGGGGCTGCTGCCTTGGGTCAGCCGGGAAGAGGGAAGATTTGGGCCAGGCTTGGGGGGGGAGGAGAGTAGGGAGGACTCTAACCCTGCCTTGGCCACCCCAGGCAAGAACTGTCACACACGGCCCCCCCAGGGAGAGAGCACGAGGACAGTCCCCATTTTACAGATGAGGAAACTGAGACTCCAAGGCATTCGGTGACTCGCCCAGGGCCGGGCAGTGAGTAAGGAAGGGAGCCGGGTCTCCTGACACTGCCTGACTGGCCACGTACTGGAGTGGATGGACGCCCGGGAGGCTCCCTGGCTCCGGCCTGGCTGCCCTCTCAGTCCCAGGTTCTCTGGGCTCAGAGCCCTACAGTCTCAGAGGCCGGCCGGTCCAGCCTATACTTGAACCGGGGTCCTCTCTCCAGCACCCCTTGCCAAGGGGCAGCCACTCCCGGCCGGGCCACTCGGCCCTTCTACCTGATAAAGTCTGCCTCTCTGCCCCTTTCCTGCCCCTCCCCTTGCTCCCTCTCCCTGGGGCCAAGAGAACAAGGCTCACCCCCCTACCCAGGACAGGCCTGCTCCCTACCCCCTGCCCCCCACGTAAGGCTCAAGCTTTTCCTCTGACTGATGCTCCTCTGGCAGGATCTCCTTAGCATCCTAGCTGCCCCACCCCACCCCCCAAAGGGCCTCCAGAATCAGCAGGGCCTTCTCTGCCCTCATGGGAACTGTGTGTTATGGTGACCTAATGCCCCGTCAGTGCCTGGCACGTCTCAGCCAGCCAGCAGCCCCAAGTGCCCGGGCCCAGCTGAGGCGGGTTGCTGAGGGTGCAGCTGCAGGGCTGGCGCCGCGAGGACCCCTTTCCGGAGTGCAAGTCTTGGGTCCTGGGCCAGGGACTGGGACTAGGGGAGCGGGGGTGGGGAGGGCAGGGGGCACCACTCTTCCGACAAGGTGGGGATGTGGGCCAGGTTCTGCTCTGCTCAGCCTGTTTCTCTCCCTTTCAGGACTGCCTCCAGGAGATCAGAAGCTTCGTGAGGGAGCATCTGAGCTTGGTTACTCTCCTGTTCATCGTTATGCTGGCCTTCATGGTACCCTGCCCCCTCCGTGGCTCCCCACGTCCCCTGGCGTCGGTCCAGAGTAGAGAGCTGTGACCCAGTGGGACAGGGTTAGGCTCGGCCTGGGCTTAGGAGATGGCCCATCATGAAGAAGTCCTGTGATGACCCCTGCCCATCTCCTCTTCCCTCTGACCGGAGGAGGGCTTCTAAATCAAAGACACCACAAGCTGAGGGGCCTTCAAGACCATCCATCAGACCCAGGGCCTGCATGTTACAGATGGGGAAACTGAGGCCCCGGGAAGCAATGGGATTTGCTGAAAGCCACAGAGGGAATAAGGTCCCCTGACTCCCTTGGATCTGGTGTGAAAAGACCTGGCTCTGCCACTTATTGTGTGTGACCCTGAGTCAGCAACCCCCCTCCTCTGGGCCTTGGTTTCCTTCTCTGTAAAATGAGGACAGACCTGGACTCGCAGGTTCCTAATGTTTCTCCCAGCCCTAAATCCTCAGAATTCTCTCTCTCTGGGCTGGAGAAATGGAATAGCCCAGACGCCTTGTCCAAAGCCAATGAGCTGAAAGGGAGATGGCCCCAGGCTGGCCAAGCCCAGGCCCACCTCCAGCCACAGGGAAGGTGCCCAGAGGCTCTGGCCCCACTGCTGCCTCCCTGCTTCCTTCCCTCCCTCCCAAAGGCTACAGGGGTCCTTCCTAGAAAAGGCTCCTAGGATGGAGAGGTGGGAGGGACCTCCATTAGATGCTGATGTCCAGCCATAGGGGCCTTGCCTAAGGAAGCCCCCAGACAGGGAGGTCAGACTCCCCTGTCCCCTCTGAACTGCCTCCTGCCTCAGACCAGGGCTTCCGTAGAGAAGCCTAGGCTGCCCCCCTCAAACCTGGCCCCTAATGCTCCATCTCTCTTCTGCCCTTAGGTTTACGGGATGTTCCTCACCTCCTTCCTCTGGCTGACCATCCATTATGGCAGGAACCTGGACCGAAAGGGCAGCTACACACTGACCGCCCAGTAGGGCCTGGCCCAGGCTGACCCAGGCTGCTGCCAATGGGGGAGGCCCTCTTTCCTTCCTTCGGCCCTGCCGGGAGCAGACACCTCACAGGCTGCTGGCCACCTGAGGCTTAGCGGGGGGAGCCCTGTAAAGGTGGCTACCACCCACTCCCTGTGTTACCCAGGACATGCCACTCCTGCTTAGAGCCTCATTTTCCTCATCTGTCAAAAAGAACTATGATACCTACACTCTCTCCCTCTCAGGACTTTTATGAGAAAAGTGCTTAATGAACTCACGGTTCCAGAGAAGCTGAACAGTTGATAGCTGGGGCCGGCCCCCTGCCCCTCTCTGTCCCCCTGAGCTCCAGGTTAATCCAGCAACTGTGCTTGGCAGGCTAGAATGAGGAGTCTTCACCTAGGATCTCGGGCCCCTGGAGCTTCTGTGCGCAGATCCTTAGAACCTGCCATCTTTTGACAACTGCATTTTAATACAATTAGTTTCCTTTGTGTTTGTATGCATTATTACTATTATTATTATTATTATTTTGCATTTAAAAACATGGTGGTGAGAAGGGGTCCTAGGTATCAGAAGGGCCATGACAGAAAGAACGGATCTAGACTTCTGTTCTAGGAGCCCCCTTCACTTCTTGGTAGAGGTAGCCCCAAGTCCTCAGCTCCTCTTCCTCAAAGGGCCCCTCCACCACCTCCTCATGCAGGCGAGCCCTGCTGTCGTCCCCCCACGCCAGAGGAAGTGGTCAAGGGGACCTCAGCCACCTCAAGAAAAGGGAAGCTTGGTGACCAGCTCTGGGCCTGACTCGGTCTGGTCAAGCTCCTGTCCCTGACAGAGTGGTCGCTGTCCACTTGGGAACATGTTGATCCAAGGATCAGGGGCTCTAGAAAGGATCTCTTCTTTTGACCTTGCCTCAGAACCTTTTCCTTCCCCACCCCTACAGACTGAGCCTCCCCTTGGGACAGAGAAAAACATCAGTATGGAAACCTGGCCTGGAACCTCCCATCCTGGGAGTCGCTGCCTCTGCAGTGGCCAGGCTGTTTCTTCTTTAGGACCCATATCAGTCTTCCAGTGACTCGGTCCAGGCTCCTTCCTCTCTTCATCTGCATCATTACAGTCACTCTTTCTCTGGTTCTGCGGCCCTGCTTGCTTGGTTCCGGACCAGTTCATAAAATCTTTCCACATTTCTCTGAATTCCTCATTCCTCACCACAAGTAATATCCCCTCACACTCACGTGCCATGATTTCTTCAGACCCTCTTGACTGTCAGGTTCACAGCTTTAGGTCTGGAAGGGATCTGAGAAGCCATTCAGTCTAACGGTGAAACTGAGGGCCTGAGAGTTAGATGGTCGGTCACACAAGCGGTGTCAGAGCTAATAGTCGGACTCCGACTCTCATCTTTAATCTAGAATTCTTAAAATCAAGGTTTCAGTTTGGTCTGAAAAAATAGCCAAGTGATAAAAGCAGTTGGGTAGATACAGGCCTGAATAGAAGATAAATAAAAGCAGTGGATGATACCAACTGGTGTCAGACAGCAACAGTGAGGGCTCATGAGGGCTGTGGGGAATTTGGGAAAACTCTGATCACGCTGCTCCCAGCTCTTGCTATCATGAAAAGAGAGCTACTCTGTGCACTTTGGCACAGGGCAGACTCTGTTTCTGTCTTTGACCTCCCCGGGGTTGGTGGACGTTGGTGGGGTGCCTGGCTCAATGGGAGTGGACATTGTGGTCACTTTAATTGAGTAATTCTGGATGGAAATTCCGAATGGTTGGATCCTGTCAGTGAATCAGCCTGCCTGCCTTCCCACAACCCCACCAATATTGATTATGTCATCTTTGCCAATTTGCCCAACATGAGGGGAAACCATGGGGTTTTTGAATTTGTATTTCTCCTACATTTGTGTTTTCATGGATCTTTCAGAGCCTGCACACGGTCTCTTGAAAACTGTTCCTTGAGGCAGCTAGGTGGTGCAGTGGATAGAGCACTGGCCCTGAAGTCAGGAGGACCTGAGTTCAGATCTGGCCTCAGACCAAACACTTGGCACTTACTAGCTGTGTGACCCTGGGCAAGTCACTTAACCCCAATTGCCTAAAAAAACCAAAACCAAACAAAACAAAAAAACTGTTCCTACCTTTTGACTACCTGTCTGAATGTTTTTGGCAGAAGGCCATGGAGCAGCTACTCTCCATGACCACGAAGAGCCTAGCTATATCATGGGCTGTGTCTATAGGGCTTTCCAGACCACCCCTGCCTCTTTTCCCTATCAGCTGCTGGCACAAAAATGTTGTTATATCGATTGTGTTTCTAAGCAAGCCTTGAATGTCTATTCTTTGTGTGATTGTGGAATAGAGATTGATATGTGAAAGAGTTATTAGAGACCGCCACTGGGGTCAGAACCCCGTCCACGTTCTTTGGGATTTCATGATGGAGCCTATATTTGTTTTGTGGAGCGTCCCTAGCTCGAGTTGCACCCCCTTGTGAGCGGCCTTAAGATGTTAGCATCGATGTTGTTACCTTTGGGGACTCATCGGCTGCAGGATGGCTAAACACACCGTGATGTGTGAAGGCAGCGGAATATTTTGTGCCGCAAGAGACAACAAACACAAAAATGGGGAGAACCATGAGAAGACTTCCACGCACCGACGCCGAGCCAGGAGGTAAGACGGCCGAGGATGGTGGCAATGGCCCAGGAAAGGGGGTGTCACACGAAGCCACCAAAGACGAACATTGCAACATCACCAAGAGCACATGTGACTCAGGAGGCCTCCTCCCATCCTTCGGAGACAGGCCCCAGGCTTGGAGCAGTGTGCATGTGCTCAGATTCTGGTTTTGACCCAGGGCTCATTTTGCTGGTTTTGTCCTCCTTTTTTTCTTCTTTTCAAATTGTTATCATATGGGACGGCCCTAGGGGAGCCAGGGAACTGGATACAGGGTGAAATTTAGGCCATGTGCAAACAGAAGATGTTAACAAATATTTTATTTTTAAAAAGAATGAGTCCATCCCAAGGCTGTTGCCTAGAAATGCGAAAGGAATGAAGGTGGCGGACTTTGAGACAGGGGAGGCCACACAGGAAGTGTTTCCAGCCCCACCTGAGAATTGTGGCTGTGGAGACAGGCCTCCCACAATGGAAAGTTAGACCTGGGCTCTCCCTACTGCCTGTTCTCTGAGGAAGACAAGGTGATGGAGGAGGACGAGGCGCCAGGACATCTGAGGCAAGCATACGGCCACAGCCCTGTGCTGGGCAGCCACCATGGGCCTTCCCTCCAGCATCTCTCCTGGACGGCAGCCCTGCTCCCCAGAGGCCAGGGGCAGGCAGGCTGCAGTAGCCCCGGAGCAGAGTCCAGAGGAGTCCGAAATGAGGGTAAGATTGCCTGGAGGTCTTGAAGGGATTGTGTCAATGGTCATGCACACCCTTATGGCAGCCAGCGCAGCCCACAGCCAGCCAGCAGGACGCTCTGGGTCGGTGTGATGGGGACAGAGAGGCACATTAGAATTGTGTGGCCTCAAGGAGAAAGTTCCTCCTGCATCATCGCCGCTGGCAGTGGAGAGACACAGTCCATGTGGAGAACGCTGATGTCCGTGTCATTCGTGGAGCGCAGCCGGGCTGAGTCAGCACGGCCTGAGGCGGGAGCCGTGCTCCTGACCCTGGCCCAGCTGCTTCCCGAGTGTGGGCCTGGAAGTGAAGGAGGGGGCAGACTCCCCCCCCCCCAATGTTGAGCTGGAGACGCCCTAAGGAGGGTGTTGTGTGAGGATCTGGGGTGTCCAGACCCTCTCCCCTAACTGGAACCTCAGCCCTGATAGGAGCCAATTCTCGGCTTTTCCAGATTCTAGCAGAAAACTGTCCACAGTAAACTAAGTCTCCAGACCTGGGCCCCTTGGCCACCCACGCAGACAGCACAGAGGCCCACGAAAGATGGGGAAGGGGAAAGGCTAGCAAACACTGTGGGGATTCTGGCTCTTCACCTCCCAAGCTGCGGCCTCTGGTTTGTGACCTGGTGCCTCGTCAGTACCAAGCTAGCCAAAGCTTGGCCAGAGGCCCAGGAGGGGCATGGGACGTGCTGGAGGGCACCTGCAGAAGCCGGCTCACTGATTCGCCCCCTTTGGAGAAAGGGCCAGGAGGATTGCTCTGGCTGCCACGGACAGTGTCTGGAACCATCTCAAGGGAATGCTGGCTGGCGGCAGCCCCCAGAACCCGCCAGGTGATGCCTCATCACCCACGGTGGCAGCGCCAGAGAGAAACACAGACTGGAGTGAGCGGGGATGGGACAGATCTGACCAGAAGCATTCACTTCGACCAGCCTTGGGTAGCCGGTGGACTCTCCAGGCAGACGAAGGAGCAGACAGCTTCCATTCTTCCGGCTGGATTTGGCATGTTTGAATGAATGGCCCACAGCCTCTCAGGGGCACCAGCCACTTCGTAGGCCGATGGGCCTGCCCATCGATGCCAGGGGCACGGCACAATGGCTGGCACGTAGTAGGTGCTTACTGAATCCTAGTTGTTGACTGACTGACTAACCTGGACCACCTGAAAGTGCTAGCGTGCCTTGATGACATCAAGGTCTTTGGGGAGACCTGGAGGAACAGGAGAGGCTGGTGGAGGCGCTGACTCAGCTGGAGTCGGGCGGCGAGGGCCGATTCTGCAGGATTCCTCATTAGTGCCTGAGCTGCATTCCGTCCAGCAGGGTGTGAGCACTGACCCAGGAGGCTGAGGGAGTTCTAAACAGCCACACCCAGAGAAGAACTTTTCTGGGACCTGGTGGCTGTTGTCATAGATTGTCAAGGACCGTGCAGTGACTGCAAAGGCCTCCCTTGTGGAGACACAGCTGCAGGGACTCGGTGCCAAAATGCATAAAGGGAAGAATTGTCTGAAGCCTCCAGAGCCCTTCGGGGCTAGACAGACAGACTGATGGGAAGGGCCTTCAAGGCTCTGTTTAACCCTCAGCCTTGCCTTGCACCCCCGGGCAGACCCTCTGTTCTCCACAGATGCCACCCTGCTTGATGGGGAAGCTGTCCCGCACCAGGAGAGTGGGGGGCACCAGGGACCAGTTGCATGGGTCAGCAGGGGCTTGACCGGCAGAGTCTCATGCCTGTCAGTTCTTGGCTTGCAGGTGGGACAGCCCTGAAAAGGTCCAAGACCACGCGTAGGGAGCCAGATGCCAGATAGGGGCTAGCAGCGGTCTATTGACCTGTTCGTGACCACAGCCAAATTGGATTCTGCGTGGGAAGATGGGAGCCACACTGGCCACCATGATTTCAGCAGACATTGCGCGGCTGCGAAGGCCAATGCAGAGGCATGTCACCCAACACCGCAATACTGTGATACCAGAAGGAGGGGTGAGAGCTGTCGGTGACACCTAAGGAGCTGGACAACTACCGGGTGGCAGCATCGCCTGAGTCCTCCGCACCAGAGGCAACATGCCGAGCGCACATCACCGGAGCAACCTCGCCACCGCTGTCTGTGAGAACAGGCGGCCACGAAGGACCCGAGGTGGTGACTCACCCAGGTAAGAATTCAAACTCACTGAGGGCTGAGCAGCCCCAACCGTCGGCTGAGGGCAGCCAGAGAAGTCTGGGATGGTCATTCCATGCCATCTACCGTAAGCTGAGCTAGAACAGGGGAGGGCCAAAGAGCATGGAGGGCGACCCCAAGACCTTCAGTTTCAGGCGGCAGAAGGCGCCTTCCTGCTGAGACAATAGCAGGCGCTGTTGCTGGGCCAAGGAGGACTGGACTGGGCTGTGACTAGAGCAGCTGAGGCTAGGCGGGGCTGGCGCCCAAGAGCCACGATGGCTTTCCATGATGACTTCGGTCACAGGGGCCAAGAGAGGACCCTCCATCCAGAAAGAAACCATTTTATAGAGGGCACCTAGGTGGCACAGTGGATAGAGTCAGGAGGACCTGAGTTCAAATCTGACCTCAGACACATAACACTTACTAGCTGTGTGACCATGGGCAAGTCGCTTAACCCCATTGCCTAACCAAGAAAAGAAAGAGAGAAAGAGAGAAAGAAAGAGAGAAAGAAAGAGAGAAAGAAAGAAAGAAAGAAAGAAAGAAAGAAAGAAAGAAAGAAAGAAAGAAAGAAAGAAAGAAAGAAAGAAAGAAAGAAAGAAAAGAAACCATTTTATCGGCAGAGGATTGCTTCAGATATCACTGAGATGTGTGAAATGCGGGCTAGGTGTATACAAAAAAAAATGCTCCCAGCTTGGGCTGCGGATTTGAAGGCTATGAGTGCTAGCGGGGCTTCCAAGCTTGTCCGTGTTGGTTTCCTTTCTCTGGAAGGAAATAGTAAAAATTGAGTCGTATCGTAGTAATGGCTAATATTTTCACCAGAAGGGCCCCGTATTACCAACCCCAAACCAGGAAGTGCACACTGTTGTCAAAGTGGGGAGAACGTTTTTCTGGGTATAGACTCCCTGCCAGGATTTGCTTTGACCAAGGGAGAGGCTTCAGGAGTAAATACTCAAGGCCCCAGGAAGTGTGGGGTGCGAGGACCGCTCATCCACCTTCCGCGTCCACCTGATTCATCCAGGTCTCCCCTGGGACCCCAAGCAGCTGTAGGACAAGCAGTGGCCACACCCTGGGGAACCATCTCGGCAGACAGACTAACCCAATGGCCTCAAACCTGTCAGTGAGTGGGGGGGGGGTGTCTACCCCAAGCACGTGAAGGCTTCACCCAGAACGGGTGGGTGAGAGCAACTTGTCCAGTGCCCACGAAGCGGCCGATGCGGATGCTGCGCAGCGTTGGGAAACGTCAAGGTCATCCACTGCGTCCTGGGCCATTGCCAGGCATGTTGACTTTTGTCCTACCACTGGGCTTTGATGACTCGGAATGACTTTGCACGGCTCAGCCTCACTCAAATCCAGTTCACACACAAGTCAGGACATCCCCTGTGACGTCACTGGTCCTCTTCAAAAGAACACTGAACAACTCAAGGGCACGATGGCTTTGGCAGGCATCCAGAAGCCCAGGACCAGGCCTCACCATTCCCTAAATATGTCACCCCGCCTTGCTGAACATGGGAACTTTGGGACCCGAGCGCAAAGCTCTGCGGGGTCAACACGCATTGTCGTCATGCAATCCCAGAATGAGGCCTCTGGCCTTCCACCATCTTGGCTCATGTTTTGACCAGAACCTCTCCTGCCTGGAGCCCACGTTCCAGTTCTTCTCGTGAAGGAGGGGACGCCACTCCTAGTGCTCTGTAGACCTCTCAGTTGAGGGAGATGCTGACAGATGCCTACTGGCCAGCCACTATTTCAGTTCAGAGACACCACGGCAAAAGCAAGACAACAGGATGCCAGAGCACGGTGTTCAGACCTTCAACGAGGAAACGGCGTTCTGCTGAGAAGCCTTGACGTTCAAGGGACTCACGGCTGGGTTAACATGCCGAGCTGTTGAGAGACTGGGCAACCGGCCTGTTAGGCCCAGGGAAGAGAGGGGCTTTATTGGGATGCTTCACTGAAGACCACCCCGTGCCCATCAGAGAGTCGGCTAGACTTCCTAATGAGCAGGAGGGGAGGAAGCGTGGGCATTCACCTTGGTGAACACGGAGCAAAAGAAACATCCCCCAGTGGGACGGAGAGTGACCTCCACGTGGGCGCTGAAGGTGACGTTTTCAATGAAGGAAATGTGTGGGCTCTTCCAAGGCGGGAGGAACAAACCCAGGGCAGCAGCTCCTACGGTCCACACACACACACACACACACACACACACACACACACACACACACCACACACACCTGAGAGACAGCCAGCCCCTGTGTCAGCCCAGCATAGACACGCAAGTCTGGGATAGTCAATGCACACAATCTACAGTAAGCTCAGCTAGAGGACAGAGATCAATCAGGGGCAAAGAAACTAGAAATAATTATACACATATACCAGGTGTCGTGGCGCCATGGTGCCCAGAGCTCTGGCCCGGGGGTCAGAAAGACTCCTCTCCCTGGGTTCAAATCCAGCCTCAGACACTTCCTTGCTTGGTAACCCTGGGGGAGTCACTTCACCCTGTTGCCTCAGTTTCCTCATCTGTAAAAGAAGGACATGGCAAACCGCTTCGGTGTCTTTGCCAAGAAAACTCCAGATGGGGTCACGAAGAATCAGCCATGACCAAAATGACTGGATAGCAAACAAAACCACAAGGTGTGTGTGTGTGCAGGGACAATGTTAGAGACTGCCCGTGTGAAGTGCGGCCTGCTGTAAATGGTACGTGTTCATTACTGCGTGTGTGGGTGGGCCTATTTCATTGCTTTGCTATCATTTGTTTACATGTCTGTCTTAATAATAATAATAACACCTAACATTTACTAGGCACCTACTATGTCCCGGGCACTGAGCTAAGCATTTTTACAATTATTATCTAATTTGATCCTCACAACATAACATAGGTGCTGTTACTATCCCCATTCTACAGATGAGGAAACTGAGGCAAACACAAGTGACATGAATTGCCCAGTCACACAGCTAGTAAGTGTTAGAGGATAGATTTGAACTCAAGTCCTCCTGTACTGGGCTACTGAGCTGTCCACGGGATAGCAATGTACACTTGCTCATTGTTTATTATCACATTATATACATTTATTATTCCATATATGCTAATGCTTATTGTTATGTATTTTTTTTAAAATACAGGCATATTGATGGTCAGCTAGGTGGCTCAGTGGATAGAATGCAAGGCCTGGAGTCAGGAAGACTCACCTTCCTGAGTTCAAATCCAGCCTCAGACACTTACTAGCTGGGAGACCCTGGGCAAGTCACTTTACCCCTGTTTGCCTCAGTTTCCTCATCTGTGAAATGAGCCAGAGAAGGAAAGGGTGAATCCCTCCAGTATCTCTGCCCAGAAAACCCCAGATGCGGTCAGAACAGAATAACGACAGCCGACGGGCTTCTTGCCAACCTTACTATGGACTATGGTTACGCCTGTACTTTCGAGCACTGGGAGCAAACTCTGTCCTGCCTGTG